>NW_010135954.1:0-5547 GCF_000699245.1 Pterocles gutturalis | reverse complement strand
GTTCAAGGCCAGGCTGGATGAGGCTTTGAGCAACCTGGGCTAGTGGAGGGTGCCCCTGCCCATGGCAGGGGGTTTGGAGCTTGATGATCTTTAAGGTCCCTTCCAATGCTAACCATTCTATTCTATGAAATCTACAGGAATATATTATTAAAGTTATTTTCAATACTACATTACAGAAGGCTTTAATAAATTCTTTATAAAAAAACCTGTAATGAATATTTTTTTAAAACTAAACCTTATGAACTGTCACATCACTATTTTTTTTGCTCTACCATGAGGTTTTGTTTTTGTTTTTTTTTTTTTAATCATGGCCAGCAAAACTACAAAAATCATAAAAATGTGGAGAGAGCTAATGCTGACAGGTCATCCCTATATCCTGTGCCAAGGACAGATCAACTACACCTAGATCACCTCTGAAAAGAGGTTATTTAACCTTTTCTAGAGCACTTTCAGCAATAGATATCCCATTACCTCCCTCAGATATTTAACCCTGTGATTATCTATCCAGAGAGCTGAAAAGGTTTTCCTCACGTTGAAATCTCCTTCTGTGCTCTTACAACCATTATTTCTTAACCTACCTAGAGAGAAGAGTTTATTACTTTTTTCTCTGTAGTAATCTTTACCATATGTGAAGCCTATCTGAAGTCTCCCCACCTCTGCTATAGACTAAACAAGTGCAATTCTTTCAGTCCTTCCTCACAAGTCATTACTGCAAAATGCTCTTCAATGGGTCCAAATCTGTTCAAAGTAGAGCAACAAAAAATGGAGACAGTACATCATCTGAGGCCTAACACTGAGTACTACAGAATTTCATATCTTACACGCAACAGCAATCCTGTTCATATATCCCACTATGACTCGTTTTTTTATAGAACTGTCATTACTTCTTTGTGTTCATTTTGTGATACAGCTGCTTATTTGCAGAGCTGTTGCCCACACAGTTGTTTCTCATACTTAGGCTTATTGTTGCTAGCCAAATGTATTATTTTGTGTTTCTCTTTACTGCACTACATCCCATGTAGCTCAGATCATTCATCCAATTTGTCAAGACCATTTCACACTCCAATGCTTGTATTCCCTCCCAGATTTGTACTGTCTAGGCAGTTAGTAAATCTGCTTTGTTCTATCATCCAGGTCACAAATTGAAAGACCAAACAGGATTAAATTCAGGAAATACACCTGCACAACTCCACTCGATGCATCCTTCAATTTTTAATGTCCTTAGAGCATTTAATTAATAACTAACAAACCAGTATGGCAAATCCTCTCTGACAGTATCTATTTTTGGTGTTTCTAGGTTCTTTAGCTGTGGAGATTAAAACTCCTAACTCTAACACTACTTACAGACTGAGTATCTTTCAAACACCAATATACAGGGCAGGCTCTACCATTCTCCTCCCCCTCTAATGTATTTCTATGTGGCACAGTAACCCAGTTGCATAGGTCCTCCAGTTATGAATTTGGGCTATATCCCTGTTTTTCTTCCCTATAGTAGAGATACTACAGACACAATTCGATTCACACACACACAAAAATCACTAGCTCTGAAAAATTCAGATCTTATGTACGTGTATATATGCACCAATAAAAACAAATAAAAGCAGGATGTTACCATTCATGTGCCAACAGGCAAACTCTCAAGAACACTCATTTCCTTTCTGACTTCTAAATTTTCTGAACGAAAGTGTTTTAAAGAAAGTTCAAAACACTACATTTTAGGGACAAAAATCAGGTACTTCTCACGACAAAGCTGTAAAAGACTGACAAAATCCCACTGCTCTACTGCCAACGTATCCTCTAAAAGGTAAGCTTTTACCCTTCTTACCAGTAGTTTGTCCAGCCCATGCGCACCCACTGATGAAAACCAATATTTGTGTTTATGCTGTATTTAAATCTGAACTAGTAAAAACATCTTTAAACTCTTGGACAATCAAACTGTTTATCTTGCCAACATTCATATTCCTATGTCCTATGAGGCAGTTCAACAGACCAGAAAATATTGAGAGCAGCTAATGACAATCTAATAGACAAAACATCGCTACAAGGAGAATCAACTGCTTTCTGAAGCAACAAGACACAAGACAATCAGCTTAATGCCAAAAATATTTATATGGAATATCAGGTAAAACATCCACAGAGTGATGAGCTGCTGAAACAAGCAACACAAAGAGGAAATTCTTCATAAGAGGGAATGATCTTGGTCACTTCCAAAGGGCAAAGGATTGGACTAGCTGGTATTTCTGCATTTCTACATTTAACTGAATTAATTATAAACACCAAAACATTAAAGAAACTTTAAAGAACAGTTATTGTAAATTAAGCTACAAGTTTTCTGTCTGAAGATACAAAAAATTATTTTATGACAAATTGTCTGTATAAAGGAAAACAGTTAAATGCAAACTTGTAATTAATACACAAATTTTGAACACAAACTGTACAAATGATCAGCCTATTCCACTACAAAACCAAAACTGAGTATTTTGATTACAAAGATGCACCTAATCAGAGAATCCTTTTTAGAAGTCTTTTTGTTTGAAAAACAGTGTCCAATATGGAATAGAACACAGCATTTAATGTTCACCTCTGCATTTCTTAAGTGTTCTGCAAGTTACTCAAACAGAGGGAAGGTCTTCACAAAACTAAACTCTCACGATGGTTCTTCTACAACCAAGGCGGTTTTCCAAGCAGAAACCATATTTACAATGTTCTCACAACTAGAATAATATACCCTTAAGTGTTTGAGTGTAAAGTTTACACACAGAAAGAATCAGCAATTTGACTTCCAGCAAAGAACACCTAAATTGGAAACTAAAAAAAAAAACCAAACTTCCCCACTACAGAAGTGACAAAGTTTCTCACTTTCTGTAACCTCACTGCCGCCTACAGAGGTGGCAGAATTTTTCTTGATCAAGGTTTTTAAGGACAAGTTCTACAAATATCTGCCTGGAATAATCTAAGAATGTTTAAACCAACCCTAAAGAAAGGAAACAATAGGTCCTACAGGACTGAATTCCTAGAACACTAAATGCAACATAAACCTATGGGTATAACCAAGTGCTGAATAGCTGAAAAATAAGTTACCTCTTGCAAATCTGGTTCTTTATGACTGGAGAGACCTGTATCATCATTTCCCACACAACACAAATACTTCAGTTTTTGGGAAAACCAAACCAAAGCAAACCCCAGTAGATTAGCCCTAAAGACTTTAAAGAGAGCTTCTCAAATGTGAAAGACTAATTTAAAAAAACTAAAAAAAACCCCACCCACCCACAAGTGGAAGTAGGACAGGCTACAAAGACTTCTGTTACAATTTCCCCAGTACATCTAGAAACATTAAGAAAACATTTCTTATTTCCCTTATGCAGCAAGGTAGGAAAAGAGCAAAGTAAAAGTCTTTCCACTTCGTATCAACCAGAAAACTCTACTGACCAGAAGTCAACCTACTCGAAGTACCTAGAATGATCTGGAAGAACCAGAAACAAACAAAAAAAATCCTTAAGTCTCTTGGAAATATTGGGAGAGTAAAGCCTTCATTCTGTATAAGACTACGGACAGCAGACTGGAACCGTACTACACAAGTATGTTAGAAACACTGATAAATATCAGAGCAGCTATGTGCTGTTTAGTTGTAGAACAGAAGTCCATACTAGGATACCTTCCCAAGTTTTGTGAGCTAGAGATCTACTTATTTTTGCACATTAAATGTGCAGTAACACTGAGCTCAAAAATCGTATTTGCTATTTCTCTTTTTCATAATGTTAAAAATTATGAGACAAAACATATGACTGAACATCATGACTAAATAGCTTAGTAACTAAGCTATTTAATACAGTCTATCTCTTAGTAATTATACACTTGGAGTACTGAATGCAAAGGAAAAATCCTTTCAGTTAATAGTGGTGCAACTGAGAATTGCAGCAACTATCTGTATCGGGCTAAAAAACTAGACACATAAATCATCAACAGTATTTCAACTTACAGTCATAATTGCTGCTCCTTACTTACACACACAGTTGTACTGTATAACAGCCCTTCACAAAAAGCCTTACCATAAATTCAAGACATAGAATGTTTTTATGAAATAAGCATGACAGTGCTGGAGGAAGTCTGCAACCAAAGTTGTTCAGGGTCTGAATGACTTCCTAGCAGTCACATGTTAAAGTAAATAACCAGCTGATAACCCCTTCTAAGGCAATGGGAGTTTCATGAGTGACTTCAATTGGGTGAAAATTTCACCTGATAGCTATTTTTTTTGAACATTTTACCACATACACTTTAAAAGAACTGAATTTATCTCCCCTACTGTTTAACAAAGCATCTTTTTTCCTTAAATAGACTTTTTTTCCACTTCTGATTAAACAAATACTAATATTATTAATCTCAAAGACAGTTCTGTAAGATTAAAAGATACCTGAAAACAAACTGCAACAGTAACTTGTTGACTTATCTTCTGCAAAGTTATACTTGCTTATGAAAAGAATTGGATTTTGCTAATCCGAAATCTACCAGCGCGTACTGGATCATTACTCCTTGTAGCAGCTAGGAGGCAGGGGAAAGCATAATATCTCAGCATATGTTAGAAATACACCCCAAAAGCACATTCTCAAAAGGTTGCACAAGTTAGTATTTAATATGAAATACAGAGTACACTTAGAGCTTCACCTTAAAAGCCTCAGTAAGCGATCACTGTTATTACTACAGTAATAATGGCAAAATTAATGGAAAACATGCAAATATATGTACAACCACTGAAGAGCTACTACAATTTGTTTAATAGTAACTGCAAGCATATTTCCAAAATAAAGCTTGTGACTTCAAAGCCTAAATAACATATTATTTTACAAAAATTTAGTATCAGTTATCTGGCAGCCTAAAACTAGATTAGTAAAATGAAGAGTTATGCTCCAAGACTACAAAAACTGATAGCGTTCCCGGACAATCAGGGACAGAATGCAAGACACCATAAGGAAGAAGCAGGACCATATGCTCTCCCTTAGAAGAGATCAGGACTAGCAAACAAAGGGGATATTGCTGAGCTGAGATGCTTGGATACTACTGGAATTATTTTTCCAAATACAAAAGAAAACATAAACATATCTTATAAGTTTGGGATATAATGGGACATAGAGCCTCAAGAGAGATCAGACTTGTGATGTTAACTATCTCTATTTTTGGACCCCTGAATCCTTAAACATCAGCATTCCTACAGCGTAGGCACAGTTTGGGTTCAACAGCAGAAACCTGAATGAGTACAGCAGCAACAGCACGGGCAGGGTGTGAAAAGCTAGCCAAGGCAGCAAAACCACCACCCAGTGCTAGTGGGGGTCAAGGGCACGGCCCAAGGCTGCCCGCGGGTCGAGGAAGGGCCAGAGGACCTCTGGATGTTCACACGGACTGGATGCTGTGAGAGCGGCACCGCAGCAGTCAGAGGCGCAGCCAAGTTAGCGCAATAAGTTGGGCACCCTGTCCGGCAGGTGACACGGCAGGACTGTGGGGGACAACCAAGGGGCACACCAGCGGGCTCCGCGGGCACACCGCCCCCCCGGG
>NW_010135953.1:0-48689 GCF_000699245.1 Pterocles gutturalis | reverse complement strand
TGCTCGCGCTCCAGCGCTGAAGCTGTGGGTGGTGTCCGCCCCGCGACGCGAGCGTGTCTGCGCTGTTTGCTCACCCTCCCTCGTTGTCTTGGACTAAAGAGCATTCCTCTGCCTTAATCTTTCTAATGGTCTGCATGAGAGTGTCCTTTGAGAATGGAATTCCCTTTTGCATTGAGCAGGGGATCCAGGGACCGAAGGCAATTTATTTGAAAAGGAGAAGGGTACCAGGACAGAGTTTAACAGGAATTTGTAATCAATGTTAGCATATGTTATCATACCTTTCCTCTTGGTTTTAGCTATCCTACACCTTGACAAAAAGTACTTTTTCTCTCATACTGTGCATTCCGCGCAAGCAGTTGCCTTCGTGACTTTCTTCCCAAGCAGCTGATGTAATTTTGAGAGAGGAAAGCTGGGAGTAGCTTGCCTGTTTTATCTCCTGCAGTCTTTAAATTATTGTAAGAGGCAGAAAAGTGCTAACAGAAGTAGGCTGAAGTGATTTCATTTTACTGTTAGTGTGGTATCTCTGTTAATATTGTACGGAAAGTGTCTTAGTTTACTCTTTTTCAGACTTAGATCTGTCTTCATTCCTATGGATCTACAGAATACTCAAGGGGGGGAAGGAAAAAAGATGTCTGATAATTAACTATGAAAAGCAAACCATTTGCCAGTCATGAATTTGCTATGCAGGAATGTGGTCTCCCTCGGGAATATTTATAGGACATTTGCAAACAGAAGAATTTTGGAGAAACAAAACAAAACACTGCTTTGGCTTCTGGAGCATTTAAGTTATTCACACTATGTTTCTACAAAATTTGACCAGAGTGCTACCAGTTCTAATTCTGTGTTCATGGCATTGGATTTGTAGGATATCCATTCTGCGTTTAACTGTGACTGTAATTTGCTTCCTGGTTTAGCTTTATTTACAGTTGAGTATTACAGGGAAGATGCCTAGATGTTAGCTGAATCTTTTTTTATCATTCTGGTTCATACCGTTTATTTGACTTTTACAGTAGTAGTCCTAAATCTTAAAGTAAGAATACTTGTGTGCTTTTAAATATTTTCTTCCTTTTCTTACTGTGTGCTTGCAGCCATCCTTGAGAATCTCCAGAAGAGAGGGGGATGGAGAGCTTGGAAACCTATCATCAATGTGTTTTTCTGCAATACTGGGTTAAGTTATACAGTGAAGTGTGGACAAGTTGCCCATTTTTTTGTTTCTGAAGGCTACCAGTCATTCCTCCCCCCCCAGTATTTTGTTCAAAACAGTCACTATCATGAGCCACTGTGAACAGAAACATAACCAGCCAAGATGTAGGAAGGGATGTTTAAAAAAAATAAACAACAGATTTTTACAGCTAGACAGCATTAAATTGCAATTATATGAGGTAAATGCAGTGTAAACTATGTTTCTTGATTGGTGACTACATTAAAAACAGGTATTAAAAAAATACCATAAAACAAAACCATTGTGATCTGTAGGATGCGTCAGTGTGTTTTAGCTGAAGAATCCCTTGTTACTTGTTCACAATAATAAACAGAAATAAAGGCTATTGTGTTGTCTTTTGCCTCTGAATTATAAAATCTCTTGTGAAACTGTAAACTAACTTTTCACTTAAATTATCAGTATTCCTTTGTTTCTTGTTATTTGACCTTCTGTAGCAAAATTAGTGGTTTAAACTTTTCTGCAGTTAAGAAATCAGTATGATTTCATCCTGTGTTGTTTTACAGAATTGTAAATATTTCTTCCAAACTTGTTTGAAGAGGTGGAGCCTTTTTTATTCATCTGTGGTTTGTATAGCGCAGATCAGGAGTCTGTCATGATTAAACACTCACTGATGTTTGCTTTTGTGCTTGTGCTATAAAAACAAGTAATAAGAGTTAAGGATTATTTGTGTAAAAGTCAGATCTATGATTAACACAATTCTTGCATGAGTAATAAAACCAGCTTAGATTAAGAAAACAAGGTCAGTTTGTGAGACCAGATCAGACCCTCTCAAGAACTAGTTTAAATGCTAGCTGCTTAAATTATTTAGCCTTCCTGTAAAAGGAGTTCCTTCAGTACTTTGAAGGTGCACCTTTAGAGATTGGCATCATAGACTGAGCAAAAGGCAGACTACATGGAATAGTTTATGTAATTGTTCCAGTCCTTGGTATTTTCTTCCTGAAATAGATATGCTAGTCTTTAACAATAATTGTGTTTTGATCTCTGTGTTTCCCTGCGATTTTGGCAATATATGCTGATTTTGGCAATATGTGCTAACACTAGTTGCATTGTTTTAGCTAATACACAACACTGACTTGAAGTGCAGAATTGAAACAGTGAGGCTCTAGTAATACTTCAAGCCAGTGAGTAAAGATCAACATTTTTCCTGTAGCTGAAGGTATCAGGAAGAAGGAAGGAGGGGGATAGAGCTTTTAAACTTTTATCGGTTGGTTTTATAATATTTTCATCCCTCACTGGGAAAAAAAAATAACATTAAAATGGCCAAAGGCATGAGTACGGAAGCTTTCAATTAGAAATTGTGTGATCAAAATACATGCTTGTCCTAGTCATGGTGCTTCATGGTGGGGAGGAAAAGCTATCTTTTTTTTTTTTTTTTTTTTTGTATGGTATGTGAAGCAATCTTTTCTCAGTAAGTGATAAACTTGAAAATTATGTTAAAGATCTTGGGACTGGATTTAAAGACAGATTTTTAGCTACCCCATTTGCTCTGAGAACAACTCTTAAAGAATCTGTTGAGGGAGAAGAGTGTGTGAACACTCACATGTAACATGCAGGAAGCATGTTTTCGCTGTAAGTCAGGTGGATTGTTTCCTAGGTGCAGTCCATACGGTGCCATACTGGGTACTGCAAGTTCAGTTGTGTTTTTGTCATTTTATAAAGAATAACAGGCTCACTAAGAATTAAGAAGAGAAAAGCAAAAAAGTAAAGGACTGTCAGACTGCATATCTGTCTAATTTGGAAGTTTGTGTGATTTTCTAACCTTAAGTATAGGTGTAGTTGCTAACATGACTATTTAAAGTTGCACTGGAAAAAGTCATGGGGAAAACTTGTTTTTCTTTTATGATTATGTTTGTTCTTTTGTGGGGATACCTGGAGAGAGTAATGCGTAGGTGTTGAAAAAAATTTCAAACTGCAGACACCCTTAACATATTGGGAAATGTTGTATTGAAGGTTTTCTTACAATGTAACAGATGTTTTTTTTTTTCCTTTGGTACTTCTGAAATGTGTTTTTCTCATGCAGAGAACCGAACAGTATGAGCAGTTCTATTAAGGTGATAGACTTTTTTTTCTTTAAATTGAGTAGATAGGTTGGAGGCTATAGAACTGAAGGTTTTTTTCCCTTTTTATAATAAAACTAATATTTTAATATGAATGTTTGGAGTTTATAATATTAACTGTTGTTCTAATTTTAGGTAAACATTACCAAATGAGGAGAAAAGGAAGATGTCATCGAGTATCGGCAGCAAGGCATTCTTCTTCCCCATGCAGTATTAAGCACTCCCCGACACGAGAAACCTTGACATACGCTCAAGCTCAAAGAATGGTTGAAATAGAAATTGAAGGTCGCCTGCACAGGATCAGTATCTTTGATCCTTTAGAGATTATATTAGAAGATGATCTTACAGCCCAGGAAATGAGTGAATGCAACAGCAATAAAGAAAATAGTGAAAGACCACCAGTTTGTCTAAGAAGCAAACGGCATAAAAATAACAAAGTGAAAAATTCTTCCGAGCTCACATGGCATACCTGCTACAACAGCTCCTCTTCCGGAACCAAAAGTACGGATTGTTGAATACAGTCCCCCTTCGGCTCCTCGGAGACCTCCAGTTTATTACAAATTCATTGAGAAGTCAGCAGAAGAACTTGATAATGAAGTTGAGTATGACATGGATGAGGAAGATTATGCGTGGTTAGAAATAATAAATGAGAAGCGGAAAAGTGATGGGGTGTCAGTTGTTTCACAAAACATGTTTGAATTCCTTATGGATAGGTTTGAAAAAGAGTCTTACTGTGAGAACCAAAAACAGGGTGATCATCAGTCTTTAATTGATGAAGATGCAGTGTGTTGTATATGCATGGATGGTGAATGTCAGAACAGCAATGTAATCCTGTTTTGTGATATGTGTAATTTGGCAGTACATCAGGAATGCTATGGGGTGCCATATATACCTGAGGGCCAGTGGCTCTGCAGACACTGTCTGCAGTCCCGTTCTCGGCCTGTAGACTGTGTGCTGTGCCCAAACAAGGGAGGTGCCTTTAAAAAGACTGATGATGATCGTTGGGGACACGTTGTGTGTGCTTTGTGGATTCCAGAAGTTGGATTTGCCAATACAGTTTTTATTGAGCCAATTGATGGTGTCAGGAACATTCCCCCAGCCAGATGGAAGTTAACGTGCTACCTCTGTAAACAGAAAGGTGTTGGTGCCTGCATCCAGTGCCACAAAGCAAACTGCTATACTGCATTCCATGTGACGTGTGCTCAAAAGGCCGGTCTATATATGAAAATGGAACCTGTGAAAGAACTAACTGGCAGTGGGACAACATTTTCTGTAAAAAAGACTGCCTATTGCGATGTACATACTCCACCAGGTTGCACACGGAGACCTCTAAATATTTATGGAGAAGCTGAAATCAAAAACGGTGTTTGTAGAAAGGAGGGATCAGTCAGAACTGCTAGGTCTACATCAAAAGTCAGAAAAAAGACAAAAAAGGCCAAGAAAACAGTGGTCGAACCCTGTACGGTTATGCCAACAGTATCTGCTCCTTATATCCCCCCCCAGAGGTAAGCAGACCATCCAAGTGAGAGAAACCTTAATTAACTGTTTAATTTTAAACCAATGCTTTTAGATGCTGACTTGAAGTTTTTGTGCATTTCTTACATGCTTTCCTAAAAGCTCGTACTAAGAGGATTAATGTGAATTATGTACATTGTACTTTTGTGAAATTGCGTTAAAAAACCAGTAACTTCCCCAGAGAAATTAATAAGTGGTCAAGTGGTCTGTCTTGTCCTCAGAAAATGTTTGTTGTTTTTTTTTGGTTTTTTGTTTTGTTTTGTTTTGTTTTTTGTCACACCAAATCATGTTGTGTGCTTGGTTGCTGTCGTTCACTGTACTTCTGAGAATTAACTACTTGAATAGCATATGTAGTTGACCTTCATATTTAAAAAACAGCCAAGCTCAAGTTTAACTGTGTTCACAATTTGGGAATCTGAACTTCTTTCTTAATTTTAAGAGCCCAAAACTGAAATTTACGTTTGCATATGTAAGGCTTGAATCTTGTTCATCTCACCTAAATTCAGTATCAACTTGTACTCTCAGTACTATGTAAGTAGTACAAACAAATCCTCTAGGAATTATTTTCCTTGTGGGCCAGAGTAACTTTTAATGAGATGTTTTCCTAAATTTGCATTTTTCCTTTTGCAAATGCAATAGTGTTTATCAGGGCTTGGATAAATTTGGTACCTTGTAGGCTTTTTTTAAGAAAAGCTAGCAAGTAAGTGGTGGTAAATTAGTTGGTTAATGTATTCTTGGTCATGGAAGCTGAAATGAATTTGCCCTCTCGTTCAATGTTGCTGTCAAATATCTATCCCATAACTTTCGTGAAATGCTTCTGTTTGAACAAAAAAGAATTAATGCCTCTGGCAAAGAGTTTTAATCCTAATGTTGTTTTTGCTCACAAATTTATACTTTGTAAGAAGTTTTATATCAGTGTGTGTTTTGCTGTTATTGCAGGAGCTTTTGCTATGTGAGAGCAACACCAGAACCAAAGTTGCTGTTTGCATTTAAGATCCCATATTTTTGTATTTTAACAGATAACATCAGATTTGATTGCATTGGTCTCTGTTATGATTTGCTTGGTAAAATGGTATTTTTGTTTAGTGATGCCCTGCAGAAAAGCTTAAGGTGACAGTAAGCAACTAATACTGTTATTTAAACAGGTACTGTTGTCCATGGGAGGGGAGACTTTGTATAAAAGCTTTTGTCTTTGTCTTAATTAGGACAGTGCTGATTGGTGTAGTGTGTTTGGTTTTTTAAGACAAAGTACAAACTAAGTGTGAGTTGAGGATTAGAGTGCGTGTTGTCAGTTGTGCCTCTGGCAATTCTTTCCATTTGTAACTTTCTTAAAAGCTGGACCCTAAAAGGATGTTATAATCAGATTTTTTTTTAAAACACTATCATTAGAGTCAGGAACAGAAGTATAAAGATGTTTGTTTGTTTTTCTTTTTAGTTATGACTAAATATCTTTTCAAGCCTGCAGAGAGGTTCAGCTTTCTTCTATTTATGCTTGGTTTCATGTTACTGGACACAAATGTAGATCCTGTGTTCTGTGTCAGAAGTGTAAAAAATGGTAGCAGTTTAAAACTGTTTTAAAGTTGAGCTTTATTATAAATTGCTTGTCTTCAGCTGAAGGAGACTCTTGCTTACGTGTTTTTTGTAGTGTGAATGTGCTTAGTCCTAGAAGACTAATGCCTGAATTACAAGCAAAACAGAAATGGGCATATTAAAAGGAAAAGTGTTTATGCTGCAGACCCAAATCTCAATTGTCTAATTTTCTTTGGCTATTTTTTTTTTTTTTCTCCTTTAGCAAAATGCTTGGGGGGGGTAGGGAAGTTAAATACATACCCCAAAACTAATAATGAATAATGTGGATTGTTTCGCAAAAGTCTTACTTCAAATGATCCCTTTTCTATAATCTTTTTTTTTAAATGTGGTTTTTTTTCCCCTTGGAGCTGACACATGGTGTGCCTTTCCAGAGATCTGAAGGAAGAGCAGTTAAGCTATTTAAATTATCAGAGAAGAAACATACATGCTCAGTGTTGAAACACAAGTGCTTTTTTCCTAGAGTTTGAAATGAAGATGTTTTCAACATCTCTGGAAATTGAGGCACATGTGGAGATGTTTGTTTTGATGTGCTTTCTTAGTCATTAGTAACTAGACTGTATGTCTGCTTGGCATATAGCTGTGTTTTTTACAGTTGGTAGCTGGATAAATATGGAAGTATGAAGATTATAGTGAGGAGGAAAATACTTGGTGAATGTAGCCCCTGAGCATACCTGCTGAAGTTTGAGAAAAACCCTGTTGCCATTTATGTTTAGTTTAAGGTGGAAGGATTGTATGCTGTTTTCCTTACCTGGATAGTGAGTGTATGTGAAAGACTGGGCATTTTAATAACCCCATTTGTAATAATTCTGTTTTACAAAACACTTATTGTAATGTTCAGGATATGTTAGGAAGGCTGGTGCAGAACAACATGCTTCATAATTTCTACACAACTTTCTGTAGCTCATTAATTTCTGTACCAGCTTATTTGTAGGTCAGATTTCTGCCCTACTGCCTTGGATGATTTAGAGAGCTGTACACCTTTCAGTTATCAGAATTTCTTACACAGATGTCATACTGTAATTTTTTTGCTTTTCAATTACATAGATAATGACATTCTGTAGGTCATTTGTAATCTAGTCATACGGTCTCTTGACAAAATCTGTGAACCTACTCAGTAAAGAGTGTAGGGTCAGAAGGCTTTAACTGTTGATGTTAGGAGATGAATGCTTGAATACTTGCTTCCTGTCTCTTCTTTTGCTTTCCTTTTTTTTTTATTTTTTTTTTTTCTGGATACTGGACATCTAGCCTGTTGCCTAGGTATTTTAGAAAGTCTATACTTAAGTACCCACTTCCAAAGGTGCGCTAGGTGATGTTAGAGGCTTTTAGAGGCTTCAGGTGACTTACAGTTTTCACTGCTGTCAGTTCTGACTTCTTAGTAACTTGCTCAGCACTTGGAACAGTATATGGGACCACTGGGGAATCTCTTATGCATTTATGATTTGCATCAGGCCTTCTGGCTACAGAAGTGTGTTGTCTCTTTACTAAGACATTCTCTTCAGTTTTTCTTGAAATATAGAACTGTTGAAGGTTGTTGCTAATGTACTGCTTGGATTCATCAGCTTTTTTTTTTTTTTCCTCTTTTGAAAAGGCAGAAATTAGCTTAGTCTTAAAGGCCCGTCTTTCTGGGAAGTGTGAGAGCAGCTGTGTTGTGTGGGGGAGTGGGTGAGGCAGGACACTCCCTCCAGCTGTACCTCTGTGTGGGAGGGACAGGCAGTACCTGCACCTGTTGTCAAATGGTTGTCAGAAAAGTGGCCTCCCACTGCCACCAGCTAGGGTTTGTCTGAAGACAGCGTCAATTAAAAGGTGACTTTAGAGCTTTATTTTCACGCTGGTTGGTCTCAACTCTGGTTGGCTTATTTAGTAAGAATCAGTTAATGTGTTTGAGAAAGTGTGACTTCTTTAGTAGGTTGTAAAAGTGGATTTTGAGTAAAAGTAATGGGGAAGATACTTGTATATCTGGTACTAAAAGCCACATGTTGATTGATGTCTGAGGGGTGATTTCTCCCCCTAAAAATCCAGAGGGGATATTTAAACATCTCATATTTAAATATGTTGTTTTTACAAAATGGGATAGAAATAATGTGTACATATAGCATTCTTTTATTTTTCTTTTCTGTCTTCTGTATATTTTGCATGTACAAGGAAAAGAAGCTTAAAACAGAAATTAATACATCAGATATTTCTAGATATTAGATGTAAGGTGCATCATAAGTATTCTGTGCGTCCTTCTCTAAGGATTTCGGTCCACCATGTTTGTATATGTGATAATGCAGTTAGGAAGATCAAAATTCATGTGTTTTTATTTTTCAGTACTTCTGAGTTTCACCAGTTATGGTGAGTTTCACCAGTTATGGGAATTTAATGAGATTTTTTTGGTGGCAATAAGAGGATGTTGTGTCTTTTATGTGCCATACAAAAACATGATTTTCAGAACCCAGTTTCTGAAGAACTGTCTCCTGACAGTTTTTTTTATTCAGTGGTCAAGTTAGAGAGTGCAGAAAAAGGAGTAAATAAATACTGAGGTTTCTTTTATCATAGATAAAAAGGCAATTTTTCAGTAATATCATCTGCTGATGTGAATTTAGCTTTTTGAGATTAGATTTCAAAATCATCTGTGGTGTGGTTATGACTACTACAAAAAAAATGAGCACAGAAAAATATTTTGAGTAGTTGTAAGGAGAAGTCAAGATTCAGTGTTATGCATAGGAGGTGGCAGAAGTAAATCCATACTTTTTTTTTTTTTAATTATTCTGAGAAGAGTAAGGAGGTTTTCCAGGGTGGGGTTTTTTGATTGTTTTGGGTTCTTCCTTATCCAAAGGCTTGAAAGATAACAAACTTACTTGTTAGAATGGGAAGAAAGTAACCTGTTATAACTAACAGAGCATTGACTGAAATAACTTTTTTTTTTTAATCTTAAATTCAGTGTTCTACTTTCCTGTCCAAGAAAAAATTTACAAGCTGTCTGCTCAAGTAGAAAAATAGCTGCTTCATTTCACGGTCATGTGAAGCAAGAAAAACCGCTTTCTATATGTTCAGTCAAAATGAAATATTATTTAAATACCAATAACTGTCAAATAAGGAACAGGAACCTGGAGAGACTTTCAGGCTTCAGAAGGTGTATCAGTAGATATACTGTTGGATTCTCAACCTATCAGAGAAAGGAAAATTCAATAGCTAGAATTTGAAAACATACAGACAAAAAGTAACTGTGAAGATGATTTAAACTGCGTTAGACTAGTAAGGGAACTGATTCGGGAATGGGACATTCCCGTTTCTTCAAATCTTCAATACAAAAGCTAGGAAGAAGTTACGATGAGGAAAATGTATAGTTGTTACATAGCGATTCTGTAGACTTGTGTTACACAGAAGTTTAAATGAAATAATTGTCAGTCTTTTCAGGATTTGATGTGTACCTTCTTGAGTATGTAGCAGAGTTCTACTGGTTACAAAAGAAACCTTATCCTTTTTCAAAAGCAAATAAAGACATGCAAATAGACTCTGGTTTTGACATCTACCTCTGTTGTCTTTTTTAAAGCTGATCAAAAGGGTTTGTTTGGGGTTTTTTTGGTTAAGAAATCATATAGTAACTTAAACTTTTAATTGAGGGAGAGAATGACATACAGGCACACAACAAAACTGTCTTGCTGCACAGTTTTTAGTTTTTTTTTCTTTTTTTTTTTTAAGTTAAATTGAAAGGCGAGTTTTACAAACATAATTTGATAGTTAGCTACTGCCAAGGTTCTGTGTGGGAAGAGTAGGGTTTCATCTGTCTGTGCAGGCTTTTTCATTTTTGAAAGCTGAAGCCTTTGGATACAGAGCTAGGAGGAATAATTGGTAAGGCCCCGTAATTCCCAAAATAGAAACGTCCATAGTGTTTTGTTCTGGTTTTCTGCTAATTCTCTTCCAATTAGTGTCAGTGGAAGTACTGTAATTGTCTATAGGTAATTCTTGTGTCTTTCCTGCTTCCTGTGAGTCTTGGTGTGTTCTGTGGCATTTTGCTGAGCAAGGCTTGAAAATTCGAATGTTTTTGAAACTCACTTTACTTTGTTGCAATTTGTTCCATTTAGATTTTTTGTGTTCTGTCAGGTTTCAGAAACATATCTGCAATCTTTATATTGGAAAACAGATTATATTTGCCCAGTAAAGTGGAACATCATTTGATTTTTTTATGGGTATTACTGCAGGTCAAGAGAAACTGGTATTTAAGTGATACTAAATAAATTTTTAGAGTATAATTTAGTTTTTCTAGTCATATGCATGTACCTTTGAGTACAAGTTGCATAAAGGAAGATGCAACATAACAAATTGGTGAAACCTGAGGCTCATGTCAAGTTTAGTAATTAACTAGGTTTAGTTTGTTTTGAAAAATTGATTGGTTTCAGCAGGTATTTGATCTTGCTTGATCTTACAGATTTTCATATTAAGTTCCCTCTGCCTGAGTTACAGTAGCAGTACTGGCAAAATCACATACTTGCTTAAGGAGATTTTCTCAGCAGTTTGTATTTTGAAAACTTGAGAATGGAGTGATGCTATAGAAGACTTCATGTATTATAATACTGAAATTATATATGGCAGGTTAAAAAAATGTATGTTTTGTGGATCAGTTAGTGATGATTAATAGAACAGTGGATCGTTATCTCTTTTTGGCTTTCTTACCTTAAACTGCTGCATAGTTAGTCACCAAAAACAGTTTTCACTTTTTCTTGTAATCAGTTGCAGTACTAAGTGACAGTGACATGTAACTGCAACTGGGAGAGGAAGGCTGTCGTGAGTAGAAGAAGGAGGCTGTGAGATTGCTAGTATGATAAGAGCATGTCTTATGTTGATGAAAATAATTTTATACATATATCTAAAAGATGAGGAAACACAGGGCTGAGTAATAAATTTTCTCAGAATGCTTTGATCAGTGTATTAAGAGTATCACCCTTTGCAGGGTAGATTATCCATTAAATGTCTCTGTGTGAGGAGAGGGTTAGTGTAGATCAGCTGACAAATTGCAGTTTCTCATCAAAGCTGTTATATATTAACTTTGATTTTAAATTAAATTATTTGAGTCTGTCTTGCCCTTTCAAAACACACCAGTTTCCTCTTCTCATCCTTCTGTTGCTTTTGTAAATGTGGTGTATTTTTAATGCCATAATTACACTCAGCCTAAACTATGGTTTCAGGCTGGAAACTGTGGGTGCTATTTGAAAGCTTCAGTTGAAAAGAGACCTTTCCCTTTCTAAAGACAAGCAGGGAATTGTATGATACTTCTGTTTCATGTTTGTGTGCATGCTCCAGTGTTTTACAGTCAGATACAAGTGGAGTTAGGGAAGGGGAGTAGTACTGACTTTCTCAGTTGCCTGTGGCACAAATAAAACAGCTTTGAAAAATGTTTTGACATCTGTGTAGTCTTGGAATGTAGCCCAAAGAAAAGGAGAAAAAACAAGAAGGAGTATGACTGGTGGTGCCAAAACATCAAAAGGCCGCGGTGGTCATCAGCGTGAAACCTAATGCTTCTTTTATTGGACCAGTTCTATAACAGCAGCTACTGAATTTCATGGGAACACAGCCATCTTTTTAAGAATTTTCAAATTCTTCTTTCAATGTTGTTCATTTTAAATAACTGATAAGTTGAGGGAAAAACTGTGAACCACACTGAGTTTTGTTCTTAAGGCCTCAGAACAGTGGCTTAGGTTGCAGCAAGTTAACAGTGTAAGAAATGATGTGCTCTGGGTTGAGATTAATTGTGTTAATTGTTTTTAAATGTTTTGAGAGAAAAGTGTTTAGCACTTAAAATGGTCCATTTCAGAATGCCCCTTGAGAGTTTTGTCTTAACAAATTCTCTGTTTCATGCAGAACCTGGACAGCAAGAACACTTCTTGTCTCCCTGCTTGCTTTCTGTAGCTGCTATAGTTCCAGCTTTTTTTTGCCCCTGATGTATCTAAACTCAGTTGTGATAGGGAAGACAGTAACTCTGGTAGTATCTTTGAGATGTATGTTCCTACATTCTCTTCTTTGTGTGGTGTCTTGCAGTAGTAGTCTTGCACTTATTTGGCAATCCTAACAAAGATATGAAAATTATTAAGTAGTGAAATTGCTCGTTACAATGAGATCGGTCTATTTTTTTTTTTCTGAAGAGAAAGCACAAGTAAAATAAAACACCACAGAAAGCTATTATTTCCCGGTATTTTTATACATGGAAAAAAGTTCTAGGGTAGACTGATACCTTAGCAAAAAAAAAGACTTTGCTGAGTTGTTTTGTGTAGTTCTGGGAGATGACCCAAGTTCTTTAAGCCTTGCCTCTGTGTGGTGGATTTGTCAGTGTAGTGTAGCAGTTGATCCTGTGCAAGTCAGATCCTGGATTGCAAAACTGTAAAGTCTTGAAACAGCTCTTCCTTACCTGCCTCAAATATATACTTTTCTTTTTCACTTGTCAATAATTTATTTTAAAGACATCTCTCTATTAAAAAAAAAAAAAAGGGGGAATGTGCAGCAAGCTCCTTTTAAGACCTCAAAGAATTTCAAAATTCTAGTTTGAAAATTTAGTTTCAACATTTACAAATTTAATTCAAGCCCAGGTGGCAGAAAGGAACTTGCTCAAGGCTGGTGCATACCCACCTGCCATATTTCATGCTTGTGTTCAGCTTCACTGCAGCTGGATATATCTTGGTGAATGAGAACCTCTTTCCCAATAGGGTAGTGCTCTCAAGGATGGGAGCTTCAAAATCAGTAACCAGTCTGTGCTACTTCTAGGGTTCTGTAGCAGCGGACAGATTGTGTCTTATTTCCTCAAAATAGTTGTGTTGTCTGTCAAAATTTAAAGTGTTTCAAGCAGCAAAAGTCTACCTGGGAGTATCTTCCTAAGCAAAAAGATGATCAAAGAACTGTGCTATAGTGGTTGCTTAGGGTCTGACAGCAGATATAACACCCTCATTATAACAATACAGTCATAGGGGCTCTTTAGGTATCTGCCATGTGAAGAGCCTCTGGCCTCTGTATTTTGAGAAATTAAGAGGTGATTAGTGGTATATTGCTACTACCAAAGTCCGGTGTCTAAATGAAATACGAACAGCCAGTATTTGGTTTTATTTGGAGGGAAGGCAGAGAGGACTAGATTCCTACCCCTTGCTGGGTAGTTTCTGCACTCCAAATTACCTTCTGTTTATTTGTATTCTGGAAGTTGGAGAATATCTTCTGTAAACATCTTTCCAAAGTTTATTCTAGTGCTTTACTATTATAATTATCTGTGAATAGAATGGTTCATTATGTGAATGGGCAAATGTACTTAAAGCTGTAATTAAAGATGTTTGCTTTGTCTTGCCACATCTGATGGGCCTGAAGCCAAGGCACCTTTCTTCATGTTATGATTCTCTGATCTTTCCAAATAGGTATATATTTGGCTTTGCTTTTTTTGACTCAGTTCAGTAGATTTTGTTCTTTCCAAGAGAGAGGTGTGGAAGTAATTATTTTATTGTGATTGTATTCTATTATTAATTGTAAGTCTTTTGTGTTTGAAGTTAATATGGTCACATCAAGGCCTGTTCTGCATTGAGTAAGTCTTTGTGGAGCCTGCCTCTGCCCTTCAGTGGAAGACTTACAAGATAGTCCTTAGTCCATCCGCAGACTTTCTAAGCTTTAAGTTAAACTGAACTTTTTCAAAAATGCCTGTCTTAGTTATTCATTGAAAAACAGTGTCACTGAAGAACTGAAGGATACAATGTCACTGTATTTTGAAGAAGATCTGGTTTTGCTCTGCCTTCACCCTGTGATGACTGAAAGCTCTCCAGCTAGTAACTATAGCACTGAGTAGACCTGTTGCACCTTATCTTCTACACAGCCCAGAAAAAACAACCAGAGAATAGATGACTTTTGGTGAACTAGGGGTAGACTCACTTCTGTGGCTGTCTGAAAAATATCATTCATGTTTCCCAGCTATTAAAAATCATTTTATCTGAGGTTTACTTGTAGCTTTAAATTTTGTTTAGGTATTTGACTGCTTTTCTTCTGCTACTTACCTGAGAAACTGCTTTATTCATAATGGTAAAAGGGAAAAAGCAGAAAAATACTAATATGTGTATATGTTCCTGATTTTTATTTAAGCATCTCATGGTAGTAGTCTACAAATCAGGCACTTCTTGAATATAATTTTGCCTATTTTGGTATTAAATTTTATTGGAGAATTTCTGATAAACCTGCTAATATCCATTTTAGAGTTTTTCTATGGTGGTATTGTATACTGAGTGAAGAATTAACAGATTTCTGTTAATTGACATTATCCTTTCTATAACTCTATTTTACATCCAGCTTGGGGAAGTTCTTTTTTCTCTCTCCAATTCACCCTTGCCCCCAAGCAAATGAACAATCCCCTCAGCAACACAGGTGATTGGTACCTTGGGGTATCTTGTGTTAATTTTGCGAGGGCTGCCACCAGTGACAAATCCCTGCAATATCATACAAAGACAAAACTTTTTCGCTCTATACCATCAACTTCTATTTTTTGTATTTTTGCTGTGCTTTCAAGATACCATAGTCACAGGGACTTGAAGACCTGTTTCAGATAAACTTCTTTTTGACTAAGTTTTGACAGATTTGTGTCACGTGAGACTTTGGACATTTTAATGTGTCATTATTTAAAAAATAGGCAAGTTTGTTACGTGTGATGTTCATATTGCACTTTCCTAGAGTGTTTGTAAATGGGGTATATGGATCTGTTAAAAAACAAGTTTTGAGAAAATTCTGTTTATTTAGGCGAGATATTTTGCTTAACTGAGTGTATCGTCCTCTTGCATCTTTCCTGTGTGGATATTCTCATCGTATGTGTGTGGTGTAAAATCATAAGTGTTCTTCTGTTTTACATTTTTTGTATGCTTTTTTTGCCAACAATTGAATATTAGTAAATGAGTGATACAAGCTTTTTCTTGCATGTTTTGGTGCATATATATATTTGCATATATATTATATATATTTGAATATATAAATTTAAAGATCTGTTGTCTTTAAAATAAACTACTAATTCTGTGTGAAGATAGCAACGAATGATGTCAAGACTTGTAGGGATTTAGAGCTTTATCTCTGATTTTATTTTCAATAGGAAAATTATTCTAAAATTCACATAAAACTTCATTCTCAGCCCTGATCTGGGATTGCTCTTGAGATAATGATCATGAAAAAAATTATGACCTTTAACTTTATAAAATACCTTTGTGTATTTGGTAGAAACTGTGATGTCAAGCAGCTGTATTTGATCATAACCCACTGCTCAGAAATAATTGTTCCGAAAGAGAGGTCGCTGAAAAAAATCAGTAATATGGTGATCACTGCTGTTGTTACATTATACATTCATATATATCTGATGTTTAACTTCCATAGACAAATACATTTTATGCTTTGCTGTGAAAAATACAATATCAGTTTTTCCATATTTTAGATTAAATAAGATTATGAATCAGGTGGCCATTCAGCGGAAGAAGCAGTTTGTTGAACGAGTGCACAGTTACTGGTTGCTTAAAAGACTGTCTAGGAATGGTGTTCCTCTGTTGAGAAGGCTGCAGTCCAGTTTACAGTCACAAAGAAACACACAACAGGTATGTGACACACTTTTTATTTATAAGAAGAAATCAGAAAATCTCAATTTTATAGAGTAAAAAATTAACCAGGAGACATAGCACAGGGTATAAACTTTCTCTTATTCAGCACTGAGTAAATTCTTTACCTTATTCTTAAGTAATATGACCTATATTGGAAATTGGGCATTATCTAATGCTTTGTAATTTGTGATGTATGAAAGAAATTATATATTCATTTGTTCTTCTTTTGTTTCACTGAAATGTTCCACAAAAATACTGTCACCAAAACTATCCTAATACCATTGCTTATTGACTAGTATTCTCTCTATTTGGAATTTGTTCCTCAATGTGCAATGAGTTAGATAAAAAAATTTATTTTAAATTCATCAAAAGATGCAAACAAATGCTGTCTTTGATACTTCTAACTGAGAAGAATGGGGATTTTAATAGAGCAATGGTTAGACATGCTAGTTTAGTTTTTGAATTCAGATCCTTATTGCCTGCCTTTTTTGGTGATATGAACAAAGAACAAGCTGTTGATGAAGTTCAAAGACATGTTCCAACTTTTAGGTTCACTTTTGACATGGTTAGGTGGGTTGTAGACAAGCATAAGTTTATGCAGATGTTTTGGTCAAGTAAAACTTATCCTATCTAAGATATATTCAGGTTGGTTAAAGTTGTACACATTTACCAGTCAAAATTGCGGAAAAAGTCACTCCAGATGTGTATCAGATTCAGAAAGCAGTACTCATCTGCTTCCCATTTTTGTAGTATGAACACTGCTTCCCATTTTTGTAATATTAACAGCTCTTCAGTGACATTAGAGATTTTTGGTAGGTCTTTCATTGTTTTGGTTTCAGGTCACTGGGGGGCTTAGAAAGGAATTAAAACGGCTTTTGTAAATTCTGTATATGGATCCATGCCTGTAGACCTTGAAATGCTGTGAAGCATCATGATGTGGAAATTCTTGCTGTGTCCCAGTTACCTTTTTAATTGAACTGAAAATGTAGTTGGCTATGTTCTTTCCATTCTCCAGGTATTTGACTTCCAGTGGAATTATTCCTGTAAAATAGCCTCTAGAACTTAAGAATGCATTTTATAATAGTTTATTTGTATTAAATTGAGATTTTTTTTTCCTTTAAAGCTTAACTACTATTTTTGTTTTAATTGTGTTGCTGTTTGCTGATTAAGTTATTAATTGATGTAGTCATAAAAGTACTGTGGTCAACACTACTGCTTTGTAATTATTTGATCTGTTCTTTTTGTGTGTGTTTCTTTTCTTAGCTTTTAATTAAAAAAACACTAATAATTCCCAGAACAGTTCAGGTTAGAAGAGACCTCTGTAGGTCATCTGGTCCAACCCCACTGCTCAAGCAGGGCTCCCTAGAGCTACTTGCCCAGGACCATGTCCAGAGAGGTTTTTAGTACCTCCAATGGTGGAGAGTCCAGAACCTCCCTGAGCAAGGTGTTCCAGTGCTCAGTCACCCTCACAGGTTAAAAAAAAAAAAAAAGTGTTTTCTGATTTTCAGAGGGACCCTCTTCTGTTTCAGTTTGTGCCCATTGCCTCTGGTTCTGTCACTGGACACCACTTGAAAAGAGCTTGGCTCGGTCTTTGCGCCCTCCCTTCAGGTTTTCATATACATTGATGAGATTGCCCACCTCAGCCTTTTATTCTCCAGGATGAACAATCCCAGCTACCTCAGCCTTTCTTCATAGCCGAGATGCGCAAATTCCTTTTACGTGGAAGTAACTTGTATATAAACAGGCTACTTGTTCATTGCTTTTATAATACTCCAATAACGAAAGCAAGAAAATAATGAAAATATTTTCTAAATTAATTGGAAATAATTTATATTGGCTTACTAAAAATTGGGGTACTTCTGAGATTTTATGCTTTAAAAACTTACAACTGGAATTAACTTTTTTTTAAAAACAAGTTTCAAGCAAAGCTGAGTGTTACATGATTCTGTTGATGAAAAATGCGTTCTTTTCAGTGAGTAGCAAATGTCTCGTGTATGACATTGTGTCTTCTCCAGAGCATCTTCAATATGTATTGTAATACTTATTAAACTAGTCATAACTGCAAAGCATTTGATGCATTAGTCTTTGTCATTACTCCAAGTGTAAGCCAAACCATAATGAGGACTTTATAAACAGCTGTGGCATGGCTGTTGTGAGAACACCTCACAGTTTTAAGATATAATTATTATTCATTTTAGTCTAGATGGGAAAATTAGTTTTACCTTGTTTTATGTGGGAGGTCAGAATGTCAAGGAAGCTAAATAGATTTCCAGTCAGTCAAAGCAACATAAACAGTGGTGTAATGCAGATTCAGGAGAGATTATTATTATTATTTAAACTGAAAATACATGTTAAGATGAGGAACCAAAACCCTGAAAATGGTTTCAAGATGTCTAGTGGAAGGTGATTTTGATCACTCTCTAATGATTATTTACTGGAACAAATTTGGTAGGGGGTGAGCATTCTGTGATTTAGAATCACTTTCTAATGAATGTGTTTCAGAGCTCAGTTATGATATGCTTTTGAAGGTGGTGTTACACCAGCTAACAGTTCTAAACCAGGCAGAAAGATCTTGGCTTATGTATTACCTCATCTTCTTCAGGAGCAAGGAACACTCTGAAAGAAGGGTTTGTACTGTCACTTCTCCTTCTACCTAGAAATTCAGGAAAGGTATTTGAAATACTCTAATAAATTTCCATTCTAATTATTTTAGTATTTTTTTTTTCTGTACTTAAACTATGCTTGACTAAAAAGAAGGTGTGAAATCTTAAGTGTAGTGCTGTTCGGAGAAACAAAGTGTAGTGCTGTTCGGAGAAACAAAGCAGAAGGTGCTTGGGATTAAGGTCATATCTGCACTGAAGAGTTCAGTAAGAACGCAAGTTGCAACCACAAAATGGTTTTGACCGATGGGCATACAAGTGCCAGCAGAGGGTCTTAATAAAACTAATTGTATTGATCAAGATCCAGTTTCATCACTGTAATTCTATTTCTGTTTGGTTCATATTAAATTACAGTCCCTGTAGGGAGCGAGGCTGTCTTCATGTATTCACATCCAGCGTAAGGAATGATCTGTTGGTACACTGACAGTATTCCTGCTAGGATGCAGAGACTGGTAACATACTTGCAATGTGAGTTGGAGCTGAAGACCAGTTCTCAGATGATGCATGTTCTGTGTGTAGACTTAGAAGTGTTTCTCTCTTCCTTCACTATTAATAAATGTGTCAGGTTCAGCTTTCCTAGATAGTATTTGGTGTTCAGCAAGAACTAAGTCCATCAGAAAATACCACAGAGTTTCTTTCTAAATTTTACTTGTGTCATCAGCCAGAAGAAATTTTTTGGCTTTGTTACAGAAATTTACCCAAGAAGTTGATAGAAACTTTCCTTGACAGAAAAATTTTGAAAACTAAAAATTTTGAAAGGAACTTGTGTTGGTTTTGTCTGGTGTAGAATTAATTTTCTTCATAGTAGCTAGTATGAGGCTATGTTTTGGATTTGTGCTGAGAATAAAATTATCATTATTAGTAGTAGTATTAGTATTATTATTTTATTTTATTTCAATCAAACTGTTCTTGTCTCAACCGATAAGTTTTCTTACCTTTTTCCTCTAATTCTCTCCCCTGTCTCACTGGGGTTGGGGAATGAGTGAATGGCTGTGTGGTTGCCAGCTGAGATTAAACCACAACAGAACACTTTCTTATCCAAGTTTTTACTAGTTAGATATTGGAAACCAGTGCATCATACTCTTTTCAGCTTGCCTAGATCTTTTAATCTAATTCAGGTGTATGTTATATGTCAGGTAATAATAGGTTGGGGCAAAGGGGGATTGTCTTAGCTATTATAAATGTGTCTGCCAAAATTACTTTGCATAGAAGTGTCAAAAATTGGAGGCTTGCTATTAATCCCCAGGCTGGAGTGACATTCAAGAAGAGAGTGTATGTGTGCAGAAAAAAAAGTAAGCAAGGTGCTCTTGATACTTTGGGTCACATCTGCAGATTTACGACTACCTTCCTATTTTATGGAATGATATTGGTCAAACAACTGATTCAACTAAAAAAAAAAAAAAAGTCTTTTAAGTGCAACTGCACCTTTCAGATTTAGCCAGATAGTTAAATCGCTAATGAACTGCCCCAAGACTTGGTGTAACAAAGTAACTTTTTTTTTTTTTTTTTCTTGCTGGTTTTAAGCTTCCTGACCCACCCAAAAACTAGTATGGTTTTGTTGACTTAGTTTTCGGCAGGGTCAGTTCCCCAGTTTTCGTGAACTCTGCAATTACATATGACGAAAAAGTGGACCCTGAGTGGCTGCAAGCAAAGGGGGGACAAGCCTTCTGCTTTTAGAAATAGCCACAACTTCATTTTGGTCCTTAAAAACAGTAAAACTATGAAAAAAATTGTATAGCTATGTCCGTTAACAGTTACGTTGCTTTTCTACATATGGGATCTGTACTCAGAGATGAAGGAGTGTAGGAGAACAGCAATTAGTGGCAGTGTAGGCTTTCTAATTCAGTGAGTCTCTGAGAATTTTAAGGCATTGAAAATGTGCATGTTAATATTTGTTCTGTCAAAATTTACTTTGAACTATTCTGACCCTCAACAGTTAAATTATGTGTCTACACATAATGACAACACTTAACCCCTTAAAAGAAATTATAAGTCTTTAAGTGTTAGTAGTAATAGTCATCAGGAAGGGGAATGAGAAGTTTCTAGCTACAATTTTCTGGTCTCTTGTGTGGTTTGGTTTGTGTTTTTTGCTTGTGTGGTTTTTTTTTTTGTTTGTTTGTTTGGCTGGGGGTTTTTTTGGTTTTTTTTTTTTTTTTGTTTGGGGGGGGGTTTTTTTGGGGGGTTTTTTTTTTTTTTTTTTAAAGAGGAACAAACTTGTTTCCAGATTGCTGTATTGGAATACAGAGATAGTTGATAGTTAAGGATTCTCAGCTTCAGTGAAGTCAGAGATTTGAATAAACCTAACTTCATAGCTTCCACGGGTACTTGCCTTTACTTTTACAAAATCCATAAAGCAATAAAATACAATGCAAATCATAGAATCATAGCACTTGCAAATCTATTAGCTATTTTTTTTAAGTGGGCAGTTTTTGCAGTTCTGTTTTTAGAATCTTCTGTCTGAAAAATTGCACAAGCTTCCTTTAGAGGACCTATGATATTTCTGAATTATTCTTCTGTTAAGGAGGTTTTTGCTTTGAGCTGTGGCAATTTGTAATGTTGGTTATTCATCTGCTTAGCCAGTTTTCTTTATTCCTCTGTCTTTGGTTTTTTATAACTCGTGGAATGTATTACCTGTTTGTTTCAGTTTTTAAAAAAGTCACAATGCTTGCTTATCAAGTGTATTATAAATATATATTATATATTGCATTATACTAGTTACAGGCAAGCATACAAAGCTTGGTATCTCTTTCTGAGATTGTTTTATAAAATATTAATTTTAAATGTAATATTTTTTTCAAAGCAATTGTTTCTTTTGTGAACTTGGTACTAATATCAGGACTTCTGTCTTTTTATGACCTTGTTTCTGGTGAATTACCAATACCATTTGAGTACTATAGGTAGCATTCCAATATCCTTTTTTTTAAATGAAAAATAGTAAAACCAGAAAAGGCTCTATTTTATGGGTGTACAAATCAAGCTAAATACTGCAAGTGTTTAAACACTAGTTCTTCCTAAAAATGTGTGAATTAAATTCTTTGATCCATTCATTCATAGAAAGTTTTATTACTGCATTAGCCATTTCCAGTACCATTTGAAGTTGCTATATTATTTAATAACCTGCTTTTTGTTTCCTGTCCTCAGAAGTCATAATGATTTTGTTCTGTTAAAAGTGTGTCCTAATTCTGCTGGGTGTGGGGGCTGTGGACTGTGTTGAGCACAAGAAAAATTTGTTTCTGCCAGGTTTGAGTTTCTGATGAAGCTGATGATGCTCACCTCGTTTAGATTTTGATGTGAAAATACTGAATCTTATTTTGGAGCTTGTTATACTGCTAGTTTGCTGTTTGCTATATTGCTTTTTCTGATGTACATAGCCTTCACTATAGGATTGCTTTACAGTTTATAGATTTTCTTTTCAGCTAGACAATTGAGAAACCCAAAAATACCCTGGCCAGAGCTTTTCTTTTGTTGCAGTATGAAGCTTCTGACCAAGTACTGTAACTATAAGATGGTAGTTTCTCCTTTCTTGTGAATGTGTTCTGTAATTGCATAAAATTAGCTTATAAAAAGAGGTTAGCATTTTTCATTTAATGAAAACCTTTTGATTCTTTTCTCAGAGAGAAGATGATGAAGAAATGCAAGCCTTAAAAGAAAAATTGAAGTACTGGCAAAGGCTACGCCATGATCTTGAAAGAGCACGTTTGTTGATTGAACTTATACGTAAGCGTGAAAAATTAAAAAGAGAACAGGTAAGTGGACTACCTTTTTAATTTGGTGAAACTTTTCTGAAGGAAGGATAGTTTAAGTATTCTCACACACAGTTTTTGCAATAGAAAGACTGCAGTGTTTGTCTTTTAATCCTCATGTAGGATCAAGGTTTGGGTTGGAAAGGACCTTAAAGATCATCAAGTTCCAACCCCCCTGCCATGGGCAGGGACACCCTCCACTAGACCAGGTTGCTCAAAGCCTCATCCAGCCTGGCCTTGAATACCTCCAGGGATGGGGCATCCACAGCTTCGCTGGGCAACCTGTTCCAGTGTCTCACCACCCTCACAGTGAAAAATTTCTTCCTAATATCTAATCTAAATCTACCCTCTTTCGGCTTATACCTATTGCCCCTTGTCCTATCACTACACTCCCTGATAAAGAGTGCGTCAGGTCCAGTATTGCATCCCCTCTGGTAGGGCTGGCTATTACCTGGCTTAAAAAGTTGTCCTTGATGCATTCCAGGAGTCTCCTGGATTGCCTGCAGCTCAACATGCTAATTTTCCAGCAGATGTCGGGGTAGTTGAAGTCCCCCAGCAGGACCCCCAGCAGGAGGAGAGCCTGTGAGCACAATCGCTCCAGTAGCTGGAGTAAGAAGGCTTTGTCAGTAGGCTCCCCTTGATCGAGTAGCCTGTAGTAGACACCAATCACAAGGTTCCCTTTGTTGCCTCAGTCTCTAATACTTACCCGTAAGCTTTCAACTTCCTCACGGCTATTCTTCAGAGATAGCTCTTCACACTCTATCCATTTCTTGGTGTAGAGGGTACCTCCTCAGCCTCTCCTTCCTTGCCTGTCCCTTCCGAACAGCCTCTAGCCATGGATAGCCTCACTCCTGTCGTGGGATTCGTCTCACCAGGTTTCAGTAGTGACAGCTAGGCTGTAGCTTTCTAGCAGCACAGTGGCTTCCAAATCCTCCTTTTTGTTGCCCATGCTGTGCGCATTGGTGGAGAGAAATTATTTAACAAGCCATTCTGTTAGACTTGCAAAGACAATTGCTTTCAGAAGTGCTATAGGAAATGTGATCTCTTCACGTTTTCCCAATACATGTACCTGTGTTGAGTAGAACTTCTATTCTTCTGTCACCAAAAAAAGAAAAAAAACTGCATCTAAGTCCTATGACTTTCTATAGCTAACGTTGCTGGGAGAAGAGATTTGAGGAAGTGATGATGCAGATATGTGAAAGCAAAATGTTTCCTCTTACGAGTCTTTAATTATCCTTATTATTAAAAACAACATTCAATTTTTACTTTTTGCAAGCTGTAAATATTCATTGCAAGCTACTATAGTTTGTAATTCCTGAGCACTTTCTGGAGTTCCACGCAGCATTTCTGGACATCCACTTGCTATACGCATGTATTATGTATTATTATTTATAGACATGTATTTTTTGTGTGTGTATACTTTGTTTACATGTTTGTGTTGTCTGTATGCACACACACTATTAATGTGTCATTAAGAATTTATTTTTGCCGTAACAATACTGTTTCAGTTTTGAGAAGTCTTTAAATGAACTGATAATAGAACCATAGAGGAGTTGTAATATTGTCAAAAATAAGCAAAATTCTAAAGGATGATCAAGTATTTAAAGATTATGTTGGTTCTGGTTTTTTAAAAAATATTTTCTTGTAATTTACATAGAACATCATCCTTAAAATTACTCTTTGTTTTGGTCTTCTGTAGCCTGTAAATGTTAATCAGATTCTCTTTTTACACTTTGAACATGGCACAACAACTGAAATTTAATTTTAAACATGTTGCCTTTAAATTCTTGTTTTGATTCTCATGTTGTTGGCAAAATATGAAGCTGTTCTTGTGTAACATCTTTTCAAATAAAAGAAATACAGTTTTAAAATGGAACAAAACTAATTTATAGATAAAATGTGAATTTGAGTTCTGAGAAGCTGGAGCTGAAGTTTAATCTACAATGAAGGGATGAGAATGATTTTTCTTATAAAGTCATCATCTGAAAATGTATGCCAGACAAATGTCAGCTGATATTGAAAATAGCATTGAACTCATTTACTTAAAGGATATTTATGTTGTGTTTTATACCTAAAGTACTTTACTATTGCTGCAAAACAACTTTAAAACAGTATCTTAAAGAAAAATGCTCAGTTGGATAATTATTACTTCTTTAGGTGAAGATTGAGCAGGTTGCTATGGAACTTCAGCTTACTCCATTCACTGTACTTCTGCGATCGGTTCTGGATCAGCTGCAGGAAAAGGATACTGCTCGTATATTTGCTCAGCCAGTGAACCTTAAAGAGGTATACTTTAATCTATATTTCCATATGTTTAGATATGACTTGGTGGCACTTGAGTACAACAAGTCATTGTATGCAGAGCTGGGAGCAGTGTTACCTTTTGATCTCTCTTCTGATAATTTTCGTTATAAGTTATGACTTGCTGTTACGAAAGTCTCTGTATGCTCCTTTACCAAAATAATTTCTGGGAAATACTTGCACGGAATGACATGGGTACATATTGAACTTCTGCGATAAAATTATTTGAGAAAGCAAACTGGAAGGGTTAAAAACTGAAATTGAATTGAATTGAAATGTGGATACCATGTTCTTACTTGCAGGTGAAATTACTTTTAATTCAGTGGGAAACCAGATAAACTTAGAATGGACATGTATGTGTGCATACATACACAGCACATTTATACATATGTGTAAATAAGATGTAGATGTGTATACATGTCTGTATAAATTGTATATGTATACAAGTGTGCATCTACTACATACACATGTATTTATTATAGAAATGTATGAATACATTTGTAAGTATGCTTATGCATAAATACATGTATAATATGTACATAAACCCACAGAATTCTAAAAACCTAATTTCAGCATCTGTTAGTAGAGCTCCAGCTTGTTTCCTAAGGTGCAGAATCTTGTAATACGTAAACTTCTGTTGGTGTGCAAATGTTTGCAATATCAAGATCTGCAATTCGAAGCCACATTTTGAAGTTCTTGACTTGAGGTGTTACAAAATATTTTAGAAACTGTGGATCAATTAATAGTGATGTTAGTTTGTGTGTAATAAGATAATTTTACCCATTCATATTTTAAATATTTATTCAAAGGTTCCAGACTATTTGGATCATATTAAACATCCTATGGATTTCTCTACCATGCGAAAACGGTTAGATGCTCAAGGCTATAAAAACCTCAGTGAGTTTGAAGAAGACTTCAATCTTATAATAGATAACTGTATGAAATACAATGCAAAAGATACAATATTCTATAGAGCTGCAGTGCGGTTAAGAGATCAAGGAGGTGTAGTTCTCAGGCAAGCTAGGCGAGATGCTGAAGGAATCGGTTATAATAATGAAACTGGAATGCATTTACCTGAACGGCCTAAACTTGAGTCACCTCAGCCTTTCTCTTGGGAGGATGGTAAGATGGTTTTGGATTTTTTTTAAAAGTTTTATTTTTCATTACACACAGTGTGTACATTTCATACAGATTTTAAAGATAGTTGCTGTTAAGTTTGACTAGATTTCCACACACCCCCATTAAAAATATTACTTGAAAGATTCAAGTGTTTCTATTCTACTAGATCGGTCATTAGAAAACAGTGTTACTGAGATTTCTCATTTTGACGATGCCAGAGCCTAATTTAACAAGATACATGAAAAAGGTTTTTTAATCTTTCATGTGATTGTATATGCTTGTAAGTCATGGACAATGATTATTGGTATGCATAAACCTAAGCACATTCTTAAATAACCTAATGAATAAAAAAATCAAGCATGTTTGTAGAACTAGGAGTTAGAATTACTTATTTTGATGGACGTATCCCTTTTCTGAGGTTTTGGCAATAAAAGAGAACTATTAACACATTTATTTTATAACCATAATATTGCCCTTCTCTTTAGCAAGAAGGTAATAAACTGTTAGGCTGGGAAGGATTAATTATGTCTTTCTTCTGACCTTTTAATTCTTTACTCTGCTACTTCCTTTTCTTGAGTAAAATGCTGATCAAGAAGAATAGAAATTATATAGTAGGAGTTTGTTTCAACATTTCTTCACTGGTGGCGGTGAAGTTACTAAGACTGTAATCTAAGTAGCTTTTTCATGACGCTTTTTAATTCTGGCAAGCAAATTTTTTTTTTCCTCCTGTTGGTATTACTATTTTGGGATATATTCTGGGAAACACTTAATACATTTTCAATTATATGTATTTTGACTTCAGTGGATCGGTTACTGAATCCTGCAAATAGAGCGCATATGTCCTTGGAAGAACAGCTGAGAGAGTTGCTAGAAAAACTTGATCTCACCTGTGCAATGAAATCCAGTGGGTCAAGGAGCAAAAGAGCAAAGCTGTTAAAGAAAGAAATCAGCATTATTCGCAACAAATTAAGTCAGCAACACAACCAAGCTCCTCAAATAGAATCAGGTATTGGAAGTTTTGAAGAAGAAAGTGCAGGATTAGAACAAGATGGAGAAGAAGAAGGTAAGATTTTAAACCATGTTTAAAACAGTACTGTTCTGAACCTGTTCAGTCAGGTATTTTAATTGTGTGAGTTAGAGTGTAATAAATGAATATTATATTCATTTTTTTTTAATGGACAGATAGGCACTTAATCACAACAAGTATTTTAAGAATGTGAGAGTGATTTTTTTAAGCAAAACCTCCCTCTGCTATTTTTCACAGTAGCAAGACTTTTTAAAAACTTACATGTTAAAAAATGAAAGTACAATCAATCTCATACAGAAAGGAATGAGAAATGCCTGAGTGGAAAACATCTTTGTACTTTCAGAAATACATTTAAATGCTAAAATATGTATTAGGGATCATGTGGGCCTAGGTCAGTGGTGCTGAGAACTCCGGCCATTGTACTGTCTTTTGTAGCTTTTTTAATTCTCTACTCCAGACTCTGAAGAGGGTGGGGGGTAGGTTTGGGTTTGTGTGTGTTTTGGGGTTTTTGGGTTTTGGGTTTTTTTGTTGTTTTTTTGTTTTTTTGTTTTTTTTTTACATAAAGCTAACCATGGGTAGGACTTAACAAACTTCATGTTGTAGAATCAAGTCAGCTGTATCTAACCAGCCCTTCCCCTTGTGCTTCTCTACCGCCTTAAAACATTGTTCTCAGAATTGCATCTACTCCTGGCTAATTCCCATTGATTTCAATGAGAGCAATATACTAGAAAGACCTAACTTTATATTTCAGTAATATCGTATTTGCTTTTTCAGCTATTAAATCAGTTATTGAGGTCTTTATTGCTCATTTTTAAATGATGCAAAGAAAATCTAGTCTCCCTAAAAAATATGTTCTATTTGCTTTGTTTCACAATTAGCTCTTCTCTAAAAAACTAACCTATTTTTCTTTAGGAGAGTTAGAGATGTGTTTTATTTTGAATAAGTGCATTGAATATGATCAGGAAAGAGCTAAAGGGAAAGTGGAAGAAGCATGGTAATAAACAGACTGTGTCTGGTGTAGCTTGATGCTATCAAAATTTTTGAAAGGTGAAGTCACTAAAATGACTGACCCTAACTGCCATTCAGACAGCAACTTGGTGTTTGTTTCTTAGTGCCACTAAGAGAATGCTTTTCAATCATATAACTTTCTTGAGATTTTAAAGACAGTAGTATAAAAAGTATGTGAATCAGCACGCTTTTTCTGAGGCTGCTAAATATTCTTGAAATTTTTTTTTTTTCTTTTTTAACTTGGGTTATTTTTTTAATCTTCAAGTGATGACGCTACTGAATGTAGTTTTTTAGGAATGTAGTTTCTGGCAGAAGATGAACATTAACTTTTTTTACTTGTAGCTTAACATTTTTATGAAGCAGGCTTTCATTGCAGCTGTTGTCCAAAAATAGTCCAAAAGTAAGCAGTAGCTGTTTTCTTATAGTTACAGTATGCTTTATTTAAAAAAAAAAAAAACAAAAAAAACCCAAAAAAAACGTAATGAAGAGCATAAGCGAGAGTTGATTGGCATTGTTGTAACAGTTCTGATCTAGTGAAGAGTAACACTCATTAGTTCAAATTTTGATTCTGAAATGGGAGGTACTTAGAGGAGTAAAGAAAACAAGTTACCAAAAAGAAGGGTGAGGAAGAAAGTAGGAGAATCCTGTACCCAGGACCTGACTTGAGAAGAGCTGTGAATTACCTCCTTGCAATTCTGTTTTCAGTTTCTGATCATGTGAAAAATAGGGTACCAGAATTACCTGGTGAAATTTAGGTTTTCGTGTCTAGATAGTTCTTAGGTGGTTTTTCTATGCTTAAATCTTTTTTGAATATTTTCTAATTAATTGTAAGAAAATCAGAATTTGTTCACAACTAACAGTTACCATGAACTTTCTAAACTACAAGCTTTTTTTAATTGGTGGTACTTTAAATGTACTTATCTGACTAAATTTCATTCTAAATGTCTTCCTGAAATATTTACCAATTCTAATACTTGTATGCCTTCAAAGGACGTGAGCATAGTCACACTTCATTTTAACAATATATTTTTAATATGAACTATGCTATTTGACTAAACCTTAAGCAATGGGGCAGAGATTTTTCTGAACTTGGAGGCCGTTGATTTCCAAGTAAGCATTGCTGAGCCAAAACAAAAACAATGTAGAGATAATAATTTAATTCACTACAGATACAGGGCTTAAACCCTTGGTTTTTTTACACCTCTTTTTTTCAGGTGGCATAGAAAAATTAACTCGATTTTAAAATTATATGTGATAGCATAAATATTATGTTGGTCTCATGCAGTTACTCTAGAATAAGCGTCTTCTTTCTTACTAATTTATATTTTTAAGGATTCTTTTGGAAGCTAGAAGGAAGATTTTAACATCTTTTTGAGTTGATAAGTACAGGTTAGGAAATCCTTCTACTTGTATTTGGGAATGCTTCAACAGTAGAATGCTTATTCTCTTTCCCATCATTTGGGATGAAAAACTGAAAATAGTTTTATATGCTCACAGTTAAATCTGTGTTGTCTTTTCCCAGCATGGAATTACTGGAATTGACTGGGATGTGATCACGTTTTTTTTAAAAAAAAAAATAATTAAAAAAAAAAAACCCAAAAGACACCAAAAAAAAAAAGTGGAAGGAATTAAAAACGGTAGAGGGTGGTTTTTCTGATTTCTCCTATCAAGGCTGCATTGTCAAGTGTGTGTTTGCCAGCTAGTGGCTAATAAAGCTGCATGACTTTGGGGGTGCAAGACTTCCCTCTTCCCCACCCCCCCTTTTTTTCCTTTGCCTTCTGGTAGATAAAACTACAACTGTAAAACAGCTTTGCAAATCTTGCCTTTCTGTAAATTTTACAAAACATTTTAGCTCACGGTAGTAGATCAGGTTGCAAATACACTTTTATTTTAAATGCTTATCTGATAAAATTTGTCTTAGGCACGTAAGGTGAATATTGATAAGGTGAAATAGATAAAAATGTATATTATCAAAGATTTTACTTGAATGGCAGTGTAATTGCAATTAACAGATAATCATCCACCACCCCAACTTTCTGTTTAAAAAAGTAGATTTCTTAGTTTTTAGTTAATGAAACTAACATAACTGCATGAGAAGTAAAAAGTATTGATCCAGGTGTAAATTGTTAACACAAACTATAAACACCTACTTTTCTATCCCCGTTACATTCCCAGTATAAAAGTAGGAACTACTAACTAGGACAGATTGTTGCAAGGTTTGTTTTTAAAATGTTATGTTTTGTTTTCCAAACAAAAATTTATTTGGTGGGCTGCACATTTATAGTGAGTTTTATAATAGACTTTATAACTGCAGGTTTTCAAAAATCACACTCTATTTATAATTTTTTCAGGAGATAAATCTCCCCCTAAACTTGAACCATCAGATGCATTACCTCTTCCTTCAAACTTGGAGACTAATTCAGAACCACCAACCCTCAAACCAGTAGAACTCAATCCAGAGCAGAGTAAGCTTTACAAAAGAGTAAAATTTGATAATGAATTATATAGCACTTCCATTCAGAAAGAAATAAATGGACATACTCCAGAACACTTACTTGACAGTAATCTCAATGAGTCGACTGTTTCTGCTGTAGCTGAGTCATCAACTGATGTAAACAGACGTACATCCATTCTCTTCTGCAAATCGAAAAGTATAAGCCCCCAAAAGTCTGCAAAGAACACTGAAACCCAGCCAACTTCTCCACAGCTAGGGACCAAAACCTTTTTGTCTGTAGTCCTTCCAAGGTTGGAGACACTTCTGCACCCAAGGAAAAGATCAAGGAGTGCATGTGGAGATTCTGAGGTTGATGATGAGTCCCCTGTAAAGCGCTTGGATACAGGTAAATGCTACAAAAATTATTTGAATGGATGCATCTTAAAAGTTAACACACCTGTTAATTTTTTTACTTCCGTGTAATCATTAATCTTCAGATTTTAGCACTTGAACAGTTTTTCCTCATAGCTGAGTAGTTACAGTTCAGAAAATTACTAATTCATTTTTGTGTTGGCCCTATACAGTTAGACATAGTGAACCAGGTTTTACTTTTTCAGAGTTTTCACTTTAGCAGTGGAATCTTCGGGTTTGCATATGTTGCTGGGGAATTTGTTTGTTTTATGCTGTTTTCTCTTTCCTTTTGTTGCAACCAATAGGAAAGGTGAATCAGCTGCTTTTTTGTAAGTTTCCTGTTAAATTACATGGAAACTTCATATATGGTGCCAAATAGGGAGGAACATGGGAAACGCATGTTCCATGTGTGACTTAATTTTGCTGTAGTGTTACTCGAAACGTATGTTCATGTTATGAACCTGATGACTCTGTATGAGATGCTTTGTGTACCCATGTATTTTATGGAAGTGTTAAAATCCCAAAGTACAATAACATTTCCTGTGTTTCTTCTTTTTAGTCTCTGCACTTTATGTAAAGTTGAATCTAGAGTGTAAGATTAAACTCTTAGTGAGCCTTCTTTAAAGAACATTAAAAAACAATCTTGATACTTTGGTGCAGTGCAGTTGAAGACAATTAATTACACCTTTTTTTAGTGAACCATAGTTCTGCTTATTGGAGAAGTTTGAATAAACCCTCTTTGTGAGGGAGAGAACAGCAGCATAAGGAAATTAGTTAAATAATTTATTTCCTTAATGTTATCCATGGCCATTGCTATGACTTTTGTATTACCTTTGAAATAAATACTCTGTTTCATTGTCATGTTGGTAACCCATATGCAGGTATGAAAACATCATGTGCTTTTTGTGTCTTTAAATGAAAGATATAGGAATTTAATTTGAACATCTATTGAGAAGATGTGCTCTGAAAGCTGCTTGTATTCTTTTGTGGGGTATTCTTGTGGTTTGAGGAGGACAGAGGAGGAGTGGTTGACTGTTGGGTTTTTTGGGGTTTGTTTTTTTTTTGGTGTTTTTTTGAGTTTTTTGGGGGGCATTTTTGTTTTGGACTATTCAATGAGGAGGAAAATTATTCTGATGTTGGAATCGTAGCATAATAAAATGCTAAGATTTGATTCATATTTTTGTTTGTTTCACCTCTTTGGAAAGCCCCAGTTTTAATTGCTTTTTCGTAACAGCTTGGAAGGAGCTTGTAGGTTTGATCTGGTACTTAAGAACAGGAAAAAGACATTAATTTTGAAGGTTCAAAACCTAGAAAGCAAATAAGAGTGACCCAATATTTGTTTTTATTTGTCTCTAGTTCCATGATCTCTTTTTAAAAAAAGTTCTTAAATGTTGTACATTGTTTCTTTGGGGAAAAAAAAATGTTTTCATTGTGTAGGAGAACTGACTTAATTCTTGACCAAAAAAAAGGGCATAACCTACTATCTTTCTGAATACATTTAAAATCAGTCATTTTGTTCCTTTTCTCTCTGTGGAGTTAGGTGTATGTGGGGCAGATATGCTTTTAATTATCTTAAAAACAAAAAAAAAAAACCCCACAACCAAACCATATGGATAATTTCTTCTAATTTTTGTACTCTTTGCATTTCAGAATTTCTAGGGGTTTTTTTTTTAGTGTGATATGTAGGCTATTACAAGGAATAAAATCCAAAAAGGTCAAAATGTTTTTTTAATTATTAAATACATTTATGTAGCCTCTTCCTGAAGCTATTGAAGATACCCACAGAATTAAATTTATGTAAAACTAATACTTACGGGGCATTTGTATTTAAACTTTTTGTTCAAGAAGAGAATGTGTATATGAATAGAAATGTTTTAGCCAAATAAAATTCACCTGAAGGTGTTCTAGTTATCCTTTAATAGTATGTGCGTTTTTAAGCATATATGGTTCCTATAGATTTATCAGCTTATTAGATCTTATTCCTGTGGTTCTTTTTCCATTTGCAAGCAGTCGTTTTTCTTTCACGTTGGAGATTTTATTCTTCATGTTAGTTTCAAACTTGTGTCTCCACACTAATTTAAGCAATTTGCAATTGGCAGCTATTTTGAGCTATGATTCATCAGGAAACCAGCACAAACCTCAGATGTTTTCCAAGATTTAAAACCAGTTGAACTGTTTTACTTTAGCATATGCAAGCTGGTGTCCATTCATGCAGATGTCTGTGTTCTGATAAAAATAAATGAGCTCATGTATACAGTAATATAACATTTTCTGTATGGATATTTTTCACAAAAGTTTAATTTCATGCTGCTGGTAAAAGATGTTTTTATTTGAAATAATTCGGCTGACATGAACCTTTCCCTCCAAAACCATACCATGATAGAAAAGGTGTGCTTCAGGCTTCTTACATGTGTTCTTGTGAGCTAGCAACTTCATGAGCAATTACTGTAGTTGAAAGTGAATTATTGTTGAAGTTTTCTTCAGTATGAATGTTAAATATCCTCAGTTCTGGTGGATGTAGGAAAAGTCACTAAAAAGGATTTTGCTTAGTATACAAAGCATTGAAATTTTTAAGTGGTCAAGAGGTGCACTGTCACATGTTTTTTTCTTTCCCACCTGTTCATCACCTGTTCATAATGTGGATTTTTTGACCTTACTTAAGGATGCCTTGTTTTATGCCTCACCTTAGTCAGTCTTGGTGTTCCCCCCCTTCTTATAAGAAGTTCAAAGGAAGACATTAAAGCTTACCTAGTTAAGTAAAATGACACCTACTTTTTCTGATGTTTCATTATTCTCATAGACTGCCTTTTATTATGCTCGCTTAAATCACATTTGGGGTTGGTGTGTTTGCCAGTTAGTTTCAAGAAAGACACGGAGGATCCATTGGCACTCTACTTTGTCAGTATGGTGTCCCATATGTTGTTAGTTTTCATAGACAAAATTACTAATAGCTTTTTTTCAGAAATAGGGAACTATTGCATACCATGACCTAACTTTCAAAGTTTACTGAAAGCAGTTCACTTTAATACTCTGATCTCCCTTTATATGCGAATTTTTGTTTAAAAAATACAAAGTAATAGTGTAATGTAACCTTAAATTTTAATTTTGTGGTGTTCTACTAGGGCCTTATCACTTGGTGTATATAGCACATCTTTCTCCATAGTTCCTTTGTGGAAACTGACAACTACATAGCAGAGAGATGTGTTTAAAAATTTCCTATATATACATACTTGATGTGTCTTGGTTTGGCTTCATATGACATCTAGCAATTTCAAAAAGAAGGTGGGTTGGTTTTATTTAGGAAATTTTGGTCACATCAGACATTGAGGTATGATTCTTGAAATTCAGGCATGTCAAGTCTTAACTGTGACAAGTTCAGTGATCTTTTCAGAATATCCATTGTGTACTTACCTTGCTGTTTTGTTACAGAGATTAATCCTTTTCATCAGGAAATCAGTTAGTGCAATTATTACATCTGAGAAAAATAAAGCTGATTAGTGGATATAAGGTAGATTTTACGGGTCATTTAAAAATTTGCCTCTTTCAGCTGTGTATAGGTAAGATAAAGTCTTGGAACAAATGACTCTTTTAAAAATACCTTTTGAGCATGTAAAACCCTAGGTTATGTTCAGATAAAATTTTCATGTTTTTCTTGGTTTTGTCAGTCACCTTGAAGTTTTAATAAATTCAGGATAGTGATTGAGAGTTACTGTGTTGGTACCCTTTATTTTAATTAGAAACTAAGTATTTAGAATATACTATCCTAAAGCAATCACTTTAATTTATAATAGAATTAGGATTGCAAATGGTGCAGTATGTTGGTTTTCTATCATTTTTTGGTTAGGTAGCAGTAACAGAAAATTTCAGTGAAACATATCATTTACATAGTGTTGTTCTTGCTTCCAGCTACACAGGTTTTCCCAAGGCACTGAAATGGATGTAAACAAATATTTGTAACATGGATCACCAAATTAGACAGGAAAAAAAAAAGCACAGATTTTGTTTTGAGGGCAGGGGAATTTGTAATTTCTTAATATATACTTTGCGTGCAGTTGTCAATATACAACAAATGTAATTAATTATAGCTTGTTAAATCTATTAGAAAATGTTGGGCTGGATCCAGTGGGAGGTGTCCCTGCCCATGGCAAGGGCATTGGAACTAGACGATCTTTAAGGTCCCTTCAAACCCAAACCGTTCTGTGGTTCTATGGCTTTGTTTCTGCCCAACCACTACAAAATGTTTGATGACACTTTAGAACTGTCTGCAAGTAACTTGTGTATGAATTCCACTTGGATTTGGTATAATGTAATGTTGTAGCAATAACCACTTTCACTTTATCCTTATCACATCAAATAAAATTGAGATTATATATGGGGTAAAATGGAACACAGGTTAGTTTTTGAGTTCTTCAGTACGTGATTTCTAATAAATCTTTGGCTCTCTGGAGCACAGGCCAATTTGATTAAAAGTCAAGCTTCATACATGCAACATTCAGTTACCTTTCTCTGAATGGAAGAAATGTAGGTAAAACATGCATATCTAAGAATAGAACTTATGTTCTCTAAGTAGATAACAAAGTAAAGTAGAGAGTGCTGAGTGAAAAACAAATTGGCATAGTTACTTTTCTAGTTAACATAGACAAGAATGATAGTATATACATATATTCATTAGTAAAATGCAGTAATTTGATTAAATCTACTGACAGATCCAGAGCACTTATTCTTTGAATTAAAACTAATCTTTTTGTTTTTATTTTTTACTTGGGTGCATAGTGATTGTTTCCTGTATAATCTGATGTGAAATTTAGTTGTTCAAGCACTTGGCGATGTCCAAAAACTTCAGCTGCCTGCTTTCAGGAAGTTTCAAAACATAAAACATTTTAAGGTGTAAACCTTGTATATGCAAAAAAACCCAAAGCCTTGGAGATTGTGAAAGCCTAAAAGGAATTTTTCCCATGCTTGTTAAATTTGTCTGTTTAGAGAAATGGGGGCAGCAGGAGCTCAAATGCTGAGTTGTCAGGATAAAACCAGGCTGCACAGCAACCCATAAGGACCAAAGAAGCCAGAAGTGTGTGAAGCTTGACTAGAATACTACCAAAAGTATTGAGGGGGATGCTAGTGCATTTGTGCTTGTTTTTGACAATGGTTTGTTTATTTGGGGTTTTTGGTGGTTGATGGGTTTTTGTTTTTTGTTTGTTTTGGGGCTTTTTTTGGTTGGTGGTTTTTTGTTTTTTTTTGGTGAGTTAACAGGCCACAGAGAAACTTTGACCATTTCCTAAGAAAATCAGATAAATTAAAGAGAGAAATTTGGGAAAAAATGAATGCTGCATTTCTTTATTTGTATTTGGCCTGCTCAAGCTTTAGACGTGAATTCTGGCAGCCCTACTAAAATTTTTCCCAGTTTAATTTCTGCAGAAATTTTGAAAAATAAGAGGTTTTTTGCAGTATGTGTAGAATAAAAAAAAGTGCATAAAGCAGAAAGATGGGAAGGATACTATTTTGTACCAGTCACCAATTGCAATGATATTTAGGAGAATAGAATCACAGAATGGTTTGGGTTGGAAAGGACCTTAAAGATCATCTAGTTCCAACCATGGGCAGGGACACCCTCCACTAGACCAGGTTGCTCAAAGCCTCATCCATCCTGACCTTGAACACCTCCAGGGATGGGGCATCCACAGCTTCTCTGGGCAACCTGTTCCAGTGTCTTACCACCCTCACAGGGAAAAATTTCTTCCTAATGTCTAGTCTAAGCTGGCCTCTTTCAGTTTATATCCATTACTCCTTGTCCTATCACTTCACTCCCAGATAGAGTGTTTCCCCATCTCTCCTGTAGGCCCCCTTCAGGTACTGGAAGGCTGCTATTAAGTCTCCTCGAAGCCTTCTCTTCTCCAGGCTGAACAACCCCAACTCTCAGCCTGTCCTCATAGGGGAGGTGCTCCAGCCCTCTGACCATAGCTCTTTTCTGGAACCAGAATGTTCCTTTTGGTTTTATTTAATCTAAAGAACCATAGTATTCCTCACCCATAAAAATCTTTTGCTTATTTCTTGAATTATATTATTAGAATAGAGGATATTTTGAGCAACATAGTCAAGAATTGTGGGGCTTGATGAACAACTAGATAAAAGGGGGGTTTATCCATTCTCAACGCTTGTGCATGTATAAGTTATAATATGCATTAATATTTTAGATTTTTTCTTGGGTCTATTAATTTATTGGAAAGTACTATCTTTTGGGTTATTTTTAAGATATTAGTTATTAGCACCCATCTTACAATTTCTGTGTTTTCTAAGATCAGTATGACTGAATCTTGTGTAATAATAAAAAAAACCTATTTGTAGATGCCCTTCTGTTTTTCTTGATGCTGCAGGGATTATGGAGCCTTTCACTGTATTCTGGCATTTCATTATTTTGCAATGCTTAGCTTGTTTCTTGGCCCAGAAGCTCTTTGACTTTGTAAAAAATAAAATGTCATAGTCCCCTATGTGCTTCATCTGTGGCATTTAACACTAGTCTTTCTGTGCAGTACAGATGGTAAACAGAACTGTGGGATTTGTTGAAGGTATTTTTAAAAAATAGTGAATTTGGAGGTCCACACTGTGCTTATAAGTTAAGAACACACTTGCCATGATGTTGGGACTTAGTATAGATGACCTACCTTCAAATTCACAGGCTTAGATATCATGAAGTCCCTTTTATGAGGTACGTAAGGTACCAGAGCCGATGAAATCGCCATTACATTTGACCCATTTGGAACATCAGAAATCACAGAGTAGTTTGGCTTGAAAGGTCATCTAGTCCGACCGCCATATACTCTCCTAGAGGTGTGATTTAAGAGATAGATGATCATAAAAATGAACCTAGTGACTCCCAACACTAACTTCAGGCACTGAACCTGGAAGTCAGAAGGTGACTTAGGGGCTCATTCTGCTGTGAGTGGAGGGAGAGGGAAACAGTTCCCACAGTATGACTGACTGCAAGAATGTCTCTCAGAAAAGGTTTGTGTGTGAGTTTGTTTCTGTTTTCTTTTTTTTCCCCCTTTTCACTTTTTTCCTCATAGATGAGAATAGATTTTGTAGTTAGATGCATAGCGGGAGGTCCTCCATAAAGAGTAGTTACAGTAGTATGTACTCTTTTAGTGTCATACATGCAGTCCAATGTTTTGGGGCATTTTTAATTTGATAGCTCTCCTTGTCTGGGTACCACAATGGGAAACAAATAGTTTCTTCAGAGTGCATGGAGGAAGTGTACACATAAGGAAGTATTTCACATGTATTACTCAAGAATAGATAAAATACTTGAAACAAAGTTGCTTTTATTTTCTTGGTACCAAAACAGTGTTCATTTTTCATGCTCTCACTTGGATTTTGTCAGGCCATGCTGTCCTAATGTGGTAGCAACTCCCCCCACTTTGAGTTTCCTTTCTTCCCTCCTCCCCTTTTTTTTTTCCTCTTCCTTTGCTTTTCCCTTTTCCTGTCCCTCCAAAGCTCTAATATTACAGCTGTCACTCAGAGATTACTTTCTAACAACGTGTCATTGGAAAAGAGTGAAGACAAAAGCAGATGTTGCGAACTAGCCTTTGGCTGTTAGGAGTGGCTAAGTACTCCCAAGTTCTATAAAATTTTTTTTTTGTTGAAGATAAAGGATTTTAGGGCCGAGGGGGTAAAAAAATGCTATATATTCATCTGATTAGATACAAAGATGTGAATATACAAGTCAGCCTTATTTTAACTCTTTGTGTTCAGTGCTGCCTAAAAGTAGCAAAACCATGTTGGTGTTTGATAGCCCTTGATTATCTTCACTTAACAGCACTTTAAGCACTGTGGGGTTGACTGTAGTGAAACACCTTGTTTAGTCTTTGCAGCTGCTTTGGTTGACACCAGGAAGACAGTCTCAGGATTGCAAGCACTGTTAATTTTTGCTATGCTGGAATAAATTTTTAGTGTGATGTTATGGTCTCTGAAAGGACTCAGATCATGCACTTCCTCAACTACAGTGTAAGCTGTCATAAAGGAGGCTGATCCAAGCCTTGAATCAACTGAAGTTTTCATCTTCCTGTGTGAAAAACCTCTCAAGGTACAAAAGGCCTGGAAAATTAGGTTCAAAAATGCAGCTGTAATATAATGAAGTTAACGGGCTAATTCAAGGACTTGCAGTTCACAGTGTTACCCTGTATGTCATCTCTGGTAAACGTATCTACCTTCATCTTTCTTTCAGATGACAACTTAAATTTCGGTTTCTGTTCCCTGTCCTAGTATGAAACACAAATTAATAACTCTTCTAAATATCTGTAAAAGACAAAGAAATGGTAAATTATTTGTTTTCTTTTTAGTAGAGAGGATTGCTGGACATGCTTACGTAAGAGGGCTCTGAAGTTCACCTGTCCATCTGTTTCCTTTTCTTTGGGCACCACACCCAGCAATTGTGTTCTCACAATTACAGGGAAACATTTACTTTCAAAGAAAGAATAAATGTGTTGGTAAAAGCTCCATATAAAATCCTTTAGATAATAATTTAAGAAAAAGAAGTAATTTTCATTTAGGAAATAGGATAGTCTGCCTTTGTAGGTCCTGCTGGGCTGCTTTGAAGAGACTGCTAGGCATTAGGTTTTTGCTGCAATATATTGATAAATAATTATTGTGCTTTTTTCATGGTATAAGCTGAGAATGAAAATAATCTTTATTGGCTTAGGTTTTTACTAACTCTTTAAGTTTCCTTCTTTATACTGGGATTTGGTAGGTGAGAAAATAGTCTTCAAATGGAAAATGTATAAGAAAGTGTTTTTTTTAAAGGATCTTTACTGTTTGTGTTACTGCATAATTCAGAAAAAATGTTTGGAAAGATAAGTAAAGGGTCCTAAATATTTCTGACTTTATCTAGAATCATTATATTTCTTGGATCCTGAATGACATATCATTGATCTACGTGTGATTCAGGCACTTAAATCTTGTCTTTTACAATAATCTGTGTGTGTTTTACGTGTCAAATAATATAAATGAGAGCTGACTAAATTCAATTTGTAAAGTTAGTTTTAAGTTCAAGTTTTTGTGCTTGCACTTTTTTAATGGCATTTTCTACTATACTGCTACTGTCATTAGACATTTCTGTACCACTGGAACAGGTGGTACTCTGTAGAAGAAGTTTTAAAAAAATTTTTTTTTGAGAAACATTTCTGCTTGTATGCTGTTTTTTTCCTTTCAGATTTTTTCTGGAATGTTTTCAGACTCCTCCACTAGCATTGCCTCCTACTTGTATATTTTAAAATATCTTGAGCAATCATCCTGCAATACAGTGATCCCATTGTTGTAGTGCAAAGAGCAACAGACAGTCCTTATCTTGCGGTAGCTGTAGTTATTAAATGTTGGTTAGTTTTCCTTTCTGTTGTGTAATTCACATTGAGCTGTTTTAGGAGACTCTCATCTGATTAGCCAGAGACACTTCTTATTCCCAGATTTTGAAGAAAATGAGTAGTTACATGATGAATTCTTAAGCATTTTTCTGAAACATATCACACTTCAACTATTTGGTGAGCCACCAAACTCTATTCATTATGTGTTACTTGAACCAAGAAAGATGAAATTTTTCTGTTTAGGATCTTGAAAGCTGCTGCTGTTTAGTGTGTAGGTGCCACCTCATGGGCTCACACGGATCTTTCTTGTGATCTTTGTCCATGACCAAATTTTAAGCAAGTTTTAGAAGCTTTATTTCGTATGGGATTCTTCACACCAAACTTTATCATCTTTGTGAATAACTGGCTCTCATTTTGTCTGCATACTGAAGACTGTTTTAAGAACTGTAAACTTTGATGTGGTCAGATATTCATCTGTGTGTTCTGAAAAGAAGGATTGTGTCTAATATTCTTACTCCCTTCTAGAACTTAATGTTGGAAGTAGACGTTTATAGGGTTGCTCTAAGGTTCACTTATTAAAAACTTTTTGGATGCCTTCCTGTTGCTGCAATATGCCCATTTTCAAAGTTTGCGCGTTTAAGAATACAATAACTTCTGATTATTTATTACCTTAAAGTATTCCTTTATCCTGTCTGTGCATACTTGTATATATAAATCCTCTTAAATTAGGGTCATCCCCCCTCTTACTCTCACTGGAGGGATTTTTAGATACGTTTCAAAACCATGCTCTTGATGCATATCATGCATTTGGAGGTTGTATTCTGTGCTTTCAATGATTTACATATATTTTCCTTTTCAATAAAGGAATCTTGAAATCAAGCAACTGAATCAAAGTGAAACACTTAACCTAGTTTTACCCCTTTTGAAACTTCAGCTGAGTATTAGTGTTAGAATATGCGGAACACTTGGATCATTCTCACTGTCTGTGGACGCTGCTGTGAGGATGGCTTATTTATTTGAAAGCTCTGTTTCCTTTCAGAGAGTCTTAATGTCTTTTTCACTGTCTTCCAGGTTCTCATATTAACTAATATCATGCTGGGTATTTATCTCTTTGGATCCTAATTATTTTCTGTTATCCTCAACATGGAATGGAATTCAATTAAATGATCATTTTGGAACGCAGAAAGACAATTACATTTGAAGTAATTATTTTGGATCATGTTGGAGACACCAGCCATCCTTAAAACAAAAAAAAAAAAAATGAACACTGTTGGAGGAAGTCTTTGACATATATGAAACTATGCTCTTCATTCAATATATTGTCCCATTTCCGTAAGTTATAAAGTTGTAAATGTTGTAGTATATGTGACACAAATTGGTCGCAGATTTTTACCAGTCCCAGCGTTCTTATTACCAGAACGTGTTCTGAGGGAGCAGATTAATTGAATGTTCCATCTCTATCCTCTTGTCTTCCCCAAAAACCAGCCTAATCTTCCTTGGAGAAGTAAAGCGTACAAAAAATGTTTTACCTATTTTTGTACATTTATGTAGTTTTAATAAAACACACATTTTCTTTAATATATGTATTTTAATGAAGACAGATGTCACTGGTGCTGGGTAAGTGCACAAGTCAGGACTGGATTAGTCCTTGCTTGGTAAAATGAACCTGAGTAGTGTTATGTAAGTGCTGGTGTGCTGTGTGCAGTTGTTTTTTGGATGCTCCCACTTTTTAGTGGTTGAAATTATTTAATGGTTTCCATTATTTCTTAGCTCTTCAGCTGTGGTTTTAATACAGCACTTCATCTTACATTTGGATATGCTTGGTTTTGCATAAAGCTATGCATAATATAGTTTTAATTGCTTTTAAATAATTTTATACAAGTTCTGCTGCTTTATTTTTGTTTCAGCAGATGCCATTACAGTCCAAAATTAACAATTCTGTATTCTGTGACAGCACTTTGTACATCCCTGGAGCATACTGCTCCTCAGACTATTCTGAGTTTCATTCCTCTGTTATTTTTTTCCAAACTTCTGCTGTCTTTCCAGAGTTACCTTTTCCTGTTCCATTAATTTTGTATGGGCAACAAGATTCTAACTTGCTTTGATACAGGTAGTCAGTTAAACTTTTTTAATTTAACAACAAACTGCTCCTGTTGAGAAAAAGTTGAAATTTTCCCTGATAAATAGCATTTTCAGGGCAGTGAGAAACCTGTGAAAAAAGTATCAAGCTTATAATCTTTGGCTTACTTTTTTGTTGTTGTTGTTGTTCTTAGTTTACAGTTGTTTGTTAGCATTTGTTTATTTTTAAAATGGTTACCTGTGTTATATGCCATGGTGGACATAGCAGCAAACTTTCTATGTAAGTTGAAATCTAGGGCTGAAGACTGGAAATGGTGGTAACCCTACTGGATAGTAGACTTCACTGTTCGTGAATTCCTTTTTTTTTTTTTTAATTGAAAAAAGTTGAGTTCTGCCTCTGCTTTTGAAGAAACATAAGAACAGGGCGGAAGACAAAAAGGAATTATCCACTAATGAAAGGTTTTAGTTTGATGTTTGGGATTGGCGGGGGGGAGTTGTTCTCGGTCCAGGATGTTGGTGAAGGGGTCTGTGTAACAAGTTCAGTACCTGACCTAATAAAGTTTCTTTCTGTGCCTGTAGAGAAAGCTCAGTTGATCTAACAAAATAATGAGCTTTTGGAAAATGTGAATAGCTCGTCTAGGTTTGTTGCAGGCTTACCCAGGCTACTAATCAGCAAAAGCAGGATGAGTTACTTCTCCCATTGATTTTCGTTATTTGACCATCTTAGTAATATCGTTTGAGCCAATAAAATGCAAATTCTTTAAAGCACATGTGGATCTTCTTTAATCTCACTTGTTCTAGTAGCTACAGGAGATTAAGTGTTTCTTGATTCATGGAAGAAAGATCTTTTTAATGATCTAAAAAAAGCCAAAGTCCCAGTTATAGCATGTAGATGTAGTATATGTGTGTATTTTTTGCACATCAGTAATACCATACAGCACTTAAATTTTGTTGCCTGGATTTTTCTGTCAAGTAAGAAGGTCACTTCGGAACTGCTGCATCTGTGACTAGATCTGAGTGTGTTTTGTTTAAAATAAGTGTTGAGGTCTTCCTTTCTCAAAATAATGCATATTCCTTATAATTTCTGAAAAGTGGAGTCGTGGACTGTGTAAGCTCATGTCATTCAGGGGTTGATAATCAGGAAGATTGATCCTGCTGATAGCCTGCACGTTCTTTGTTTTTCATACTTCCACGAGCAAGAGATAGATGTGTCTGAGAAGCTCTAAATTCTTTTGCACTTTAATATTCGTTGTTTGTCAGAAAAAGGGTGTTAGTGACTGTTAGCAACCATTCTACAGGTTGAAAAAGCTTTGCTTACTGTAATCTTAAAAACCTACCTGTATAAGACTGGACTACTACTGCAGAGAGGTGTCTCCATGGCTATAGTTGCATGATTCTGTTGCTTCCCTTGTTTCTCAACATCAACAATCAGTCAATCACACACAGTTGTTTTGCCCAGAGCATGGCTGAAAAGTAGTTTATTATATGACCACTTATTTCTTGGTACTGATGTGGTGATGATGAGAAGAAACCATTGCAAGGGACTGAGAGAGCCAAAATGTCCATTTCAGCAGCAGCACAATCATAAACTGATCGAAGCAATCAAAATGTGAAGCTACTCGCTAATTTTTTTTTGTCCTGGATGTACATATACATACAGAATTTATGGTCATAGAAATACGTAGCCAAGTCATATTTGACATACATATGGTTAAACGTTTTATACATGCTCTTACAAGAATAAACAGATAATTCCTTTCTCTTTCTTAGTCCATTGGGAACCTGAGCTGTGCTCTGGTTCTGGTAGCAGTATTTACTTGATCTGTCTTGAAATTTAAAATTTAATCTGTGATATATATTGTTTCTCCTGATAGCTGATTTGCGTTAGCTAAATGCCTGAGTGATAACTTGTGTATCTCTGGCTTGTGGCAGGATGAAAACAAAACAGTTTCTACACCTCACTTGAAAAATAGCTCTTACAGGATGAAGAATAAAAAAATAGCTATTTGCAGAAACCTGAGAGATCTTTTTATCTTTGCAGAATTGTTTTTCAGCTTTTCATTTCAGATGCTGTGTGAAGTGTACCACAATAGTTCTTAGGGAAATTTAAGCTTTCTCATGAAGCATACTGTGTTTTGACAGGTATTTCAGCATAGTTCTAAGGCTGAACTCCTACTTAATCTCCAGCTATTTGTACTGACTTGCTGAGAATGAGAACAAGATTAATCAACAGCATGTAATGTGGTGCTTGAACACTCAAGATGATGCTACCTTTTTTTTTTTCTTGTGTAGGAAATCAAAGGCAAATACAGGAGTTACAAAACAGACACTGAAATGAATGTCAGCTAAATTATTATGAAAGAGAATGCTTATCTATAAATCTTTCAGACAATTGCATAAGTTCTCCTTTTTCTCTTAAAACTCTAAAGTTCTGTTGATAATTCAAATGGAAGGTCTCTTGAGGGTGGAGGAGGAAATCCCTTAAATCGGTTTATGGAAGTGCCTTGAAATATGACTGGATCATACAAAGTAACTTGCTAAGCTCAAGTTCCTTAGTTGTCAGCCTTCTTTGCAGAGGTCTTTGTAGCAGACAGACTGGGAGAATTAGAACTTAATAAAGTGAGTTGTGCCATAATTGTCTTGTATAATGCTCTGTGGAGAAGCATGTGAAGTTTACATAAGCTTATTGGACTATGTGTGAATGAACAAAGATTCATGCTGACCTTTAAGACACTGATAATGGGATGGCTGGGATGGGTGGCTCTTTCTTACATCCTGATAAGCATGCTTATCATATGCCTTAAGTAAAAGCTGTAATTTATTGTAAGGAAGTAAATGTGTTCAGAATTTAATTCCTGTTAAAATTTTGTTCTCTTTGCAGTCTGCAGCTTGCAGTGACTGATTGCAGGCTAGTACCATTGTCTTTAGCCAGTTCTTTTCTCTTGATACTCTGGAGTCTGTGTTGGATTCTTTTTTAGTCCTAATTCCTCTCCTACCCACCCCGCCCCACCTTCCCTCACCCTCCAAAAAAGTCTTCAGAATGCTGTCTTAAACCTCTTTTATTTGTCTCTTTAGTCAAATATGGAAATAGCTTAATAAGAACCATACTGTTAATGAATTAGCAAACCCAGAGCAGGATTGGTGGCAGCCCATCAAATCAGTGACTTGTGGTAGAAAAGCCTTCTGTTACATTTCATTACAAGTAGGAAATTAAAATATAATATCCTTGGACATATATAAACTTGTGCCAGGGGAAGGAGAGTCAAAAATAGCAATGTGCATGTTATTGATCCCAGAGAACAGGCATCATGATGTCAGTCTGAATTTACTGAAATGGAAAGACTTTCAGGGAGAACTAGATAGCATCAGGAGTGAATCCCTACCACTCTTTACTTCCAGTGTTTGAAAAGGATTTTCATTATTTTTTGACTTACAGTTGTAACACTGTATTCAAATGAGTCATGTTTTGACTTGGTAAATCTACCTGGTTTGTAATTTATTTTTTCTTGGGTTTTTTTTTTTTCCTACCCAGCTTCCACAGCCTGACTGTCTCAATAGTTGGAAATATTACATGCAGAGACTGATTTGATATTCCATTTGGCATTTCCTATATTATAATTTTCACCTTTTTCGTGTTGCCTAAATTTCTGTCCTTTCCTTAAAGTCTTGACTACAGGAACCTCCTATTTATAATACTGTGCTTTGAAGTGAAATATTTTGTTAATGTTCATGTTCTTTCTTCTTCATCACATCAAAATACTTGAAGTACAGAACAATAATGATATGATGTGTGAATATAAAAAGCTGTTAATTAAAATGGTATAGTTTCCAGTTTGATGCAGTGTATTTTTTTGTTATGCTGTAGGTCTGTCAAATGGTTTTGGAGATGAAAGTAAAGAGAGAGCATTAGATGATACTCCAGGAAGAAAAGTTGAACCTCGTCGCCGCTGTGCATCAGAATCTAGTATTTCATCTAGTAACAGTCTTTTGTGTAACTCAAGGTAAAATTGTAAATCTGACATATAAATTTTAAATTGACTATGTCAGTTTTCTGTACTGCTTGTGACCTGCATTGGAGGATTGCATAAATTTTAGGAAAAAAAGAGTGCATCTCAGTTTTCTCACTTGTGTGTCAAATCTGAGACACTTTTCAGGGTTGCTAGTATTCTTTTGTTGAATTTAGGTTATTGCAGATCCAGGCAGTTACACTTTAAACTTAACTCTGCTTCTCTTGCTCTGTATAGATACATATACATGCTTGTGTATATAGTGTCTTGTTTTAATTAACTTCCTAGTCCTGAACACTAAAAATAGGTGTGTTTATTTTAGTGAGGGGAGGAGAGAAGCAATTTCCAAAGCAGTGTCTTGTACACAGGGAAGGTAGATTCAGTACCTGTGAAACTGTAGTTTATCAGTCTGTGATTTGGATTACTGGCTAGTTACTGCAGTGATGAGGTACCCATATACCAACTATTGACCTTCTCTTTGTGAAGTCTGTTGTTAAAGATAGGACTGTCAGAATGGTCACCTCTGCCACCAATTAAAAATATTTCCCCATCACCAATGGTGCACATCTTTCAAAACTATACTAATCTTTGGGTAAAAGGTGGTTGTCTCCAGTCCTGGGCTATGAGCATGGGGTATACACAAGGATAGGGTAAATATTTTTTTCTTTCTTTTTTTTTTCTTTTTTTTTCTTTTTTTTTCTTTTTTTTTCTTTTTTTTTTCTTTTTTTTTCTTTTTTTTTTTCTTTTTTTTTTCTTTTTTTAAAGAGTGGCAGGGTTTTTTTTTTTTTTTAGATTTTTTTTTTTCATGTGTTCAAGATAGGTATTAAATTGTTTAAGGTAATACTGTTAATGCGCTCATGTCAAACAGGCCTTCAGAAACAAAGATAATTTAATTTTGCATCTCTTGGAAATATGATACATTGAGGATTTGATCTAGAATAATTGCTGTTCATATTCTTTGAACTCTTAAAGAAAACTCAGGTCTGCAGAGAAGAAAATTCCTATTTTTTGTATAGACATTCCACAACTGAAAGACTTGAATTTGTAGTGAAAAGTGAAAGAGAAAATAATTGTGTTTCCTATGTAGTGGAACTGTTGGAGCAGAGGGAGCACATTTCTCTTTGGCCAGTATCTACTGCAACACTGGAGACAAAGCAGCATCTCTCATTTGTACATGTATACCCTGTACAGCAGCTGAGGTGCAGTTACATACTGTTTGTCTCTGATAACCAGGCAATTCTGTGCATGAAGATAATCTGGGGTTTTAGCTTTTATATAGTTGTTTCAGTTTATCATATAAAATTTCTTGAGAGCTTGCTGCTCTGATTTTACTGTGTACTGATAAATTTTAAATTCTTTTTTCAAAGTCTTGATTTATAGTGAACAATGTTAATTATCAAGTAATGGTTTTAATACTTTCGTAGTTTCAGCCTACCAAAGTGTGGTAAAGGTAAACCAGCACTTATACGAAGACACACACTGGAAGACCGAAGTGAATTGATATCATGCATTGAAAATGGAAACTATGCCAAAGCAGCAAGAATTGCAGCTGGTAACTATAAACAATTATGTTCTTAATAATATTGTATAACTGTAATTTTGGGCATTTATTTGACAGATTCTAACACTCTTATTTTCGCTGCTAAAATAGGTCGTAAGTGTTCTGAAAGTGGTGTTGACAGCATTGCAGAACCTACTGTTTTCTGCTTTTGACTCTGAAGACTTTGAAGAGAAAAAAATTGTACCTGGTTTCGGTGTTTTGATAAAAAAAGTGATATTTAAAGTGATCAAGCTACTCTAGTAATACAAGCAAATCTTGGACTGAAGTACTATTTATGGTTCTGTCAATATTTTGGCAGGCTTTTTGGTTCAGGGTTTACTCCTCAAATACTGTTCTGCATAAATGCGTTGACAAAAGGTGAAGACGTGGTCTACTTTGATTCAGGAAAAAATTGAAATTTGAAAGAAGTGGGAATTTCTAGGAATGTAGAGGATAATAACTTACCAAATTTTAGGGAAATAACTATGTTTTGGTGATACATTTTCCACCTGTTTCAGTATTTTAATTTCATTACAAGATTTAAGTAGGTCATCTCTTCCATAAGTAGAACTGTATTTGTATAATGCAGTGCTCCCATGCTGAAGCTAGGCATCAGCCTTGCAGTGCCTAGCAGGCCTGTCTGTAGTTTCTGGCCTTACAATTCTTCACCCTCCCACCCTGGTGTTCCTTGTCCGGAGCTCTTCCATGTCTTTCTAGTGCTTTTCACTGACTCTTTGTTTGCCTTGGTCTGTTCTTTCCTCCCCATATGATCAGTTTTGTTTTTCTTTCTTGCAGCTGATCTGTTCTCAGCTGCTCCTTCATTACTCTTGGGTTCAGTATCTTTATCATCTGTATGGTAACCTCTTGTACAGGACTTAACTTTTTCTGTTTACTTTTCTTAATCTTAGCAAGTCTTGGGCAGTCTTATATTTAATACAGTTGGAATTCCTGTCTTTGTTTTTCAGAACTCTCCTTGATCTCTTTTAATTCTGTCTCTATTCTCGGATACATTCTACAGTTGCCTGAAAGGAGGAGCAAATGACATTTAATAGCA
>NW_010135952.1:32111-43549 GCF_000699245.1 Pterocles gutturalis | reverse complement strand
GGTCCCCTCCGTGCACCCCACTCCCCTCTTAGCTGTTCCCCTTTATTCCTCTCTCCCTGCTCCCCCCCTCCTCGCCCCCCCAGCTCCTAGCACTCGATCCAGCAGGCAGGGGTTATCCAGCAGGCAGGGGTTTCCCCACGGCAGGGCACAGATCTTCAAGGTCCTCTGTAGCCACTGATGCCCCACTTCCATTTTAGTGCTGGTGATGGGCACCCCCCCCCTCAAGTCCCATCCCCTCTTGCCTCTCCCACGTGCCTCCCGGGAACCCAAGGGACCTGGAGCTGTTCCATTTTTCTCTCCTACACCCTTAGGATGGTAGTGGTGGGTGGTGATGGCTCCTCTTGTGTGTGCAGTTTGGGGGAGATTAGAAGGAATTGCTTTGAGCTTCCCTGATCCTCACAGTCGTCCTCGTTCCAGTCTCTTCTCTTGTTTCACGCCTGCTTTCTGAGAGGAAGCTTTAAAAGTCCCTTTCCCCCTTCTCCTTGGTGTTACGAGTGCAGGGAAGGCTACTGCTGCTCCTGCTTCGACTGCAGGGCCTGAGGAGGAAAGGGAGACATGAGGGCCCTTTAAAAGGAGCATGACCCAAACACAGAGCAAGATTGTCAGTGGCCTTTCTCTGGGTGTGTTTGTGTTCACTGTTTGTTCCCCACGCCCCATGGTGTCTCCTCTCCAGGTTGGGGTGTGTGGTGGGGGGGTCGCTATGTCGGATGACGATTCAAGGGCCAGCACCAGCTCCTCCTCATCTTCATCCTCCAACCAACAGACAGAGAAAGAGACAAGCACGCCTAAGAAGAAGGAAAGCAAAGTCAGCATGAGTAAAAACTCTAAGCTGCTATCTACCAGTGCCAAGAGGTGAGGCTGCAGTCAGTTTTCTCACTGATTCACTGCATCTTCTCTCCTTCCTCATTTTATTTTGCTCCGTTCCGCCACTGCTCCCTTACTGCTCCCATTCTTCATCTATAGCCGTTATGCTCAACCTTACCACACGAAGCTGCCATTGTCTCACTTTTTTCAGCGTCTCAGTGCAGCAAGTGTCCGCCCAAATTCACTGCTCTCTGGTCTCCCTCTCTTCCTGCTTCTTCCTCTGTTGCATCCCAAATATTTTCCTGTCTTTTATTTCTGTGGGATCTTAGTCGGTCCCTCAGCTATTTCCCCTGTCTTTCCCTTTTTCTTTGTTAGCATCAGTAATAGGTACGGTGTAGGATTGGTATGTAACACCTTAATTTCTTATCTGCTGCTAGAAGCTGTATGGTCCTGAGTAAGGCATTGAATTTCAATGTCACTTTCCCTCTTTGTAGGTTGGGATTGATCTAGAGTGACTTTCCAGGACTGCTTTGGGGATTAATTAGTGTTTGTGAAGAGTTTTGGGTTTGCTTGCAGTGGGGGAGTGCACTCCAGTGCAAGTGGTGTAATATAGCCTCAAGTCTTTTTGACCAAATATATTACTCTTTTTCTGTCTGCTCATCACTTACATTGAATTTTCTGTATATGGTTGGATGTTGACAAGAATAAATAATCCACAGCAGGTCCACTTGTGGACATTCTGCTCTAAAATAGTTTTTGCTCACAGCGAAGAGTGGGTTGGGTTTTTTTTGAGAATGAAATAAATTTTATGCCAGCATAATTGGGGAGAGATGCCTGTGTAGAATAGCAATTCCATAACAGCTACATCAGTCGGTTTTCTTCACCTGGACAGACTCTGGGAGCCACTCAGTTTTTTAAAAAAAAAAAAAAAAAAAAAAAAAAAAAAGTTACCCTTTCTTATTTATTCTGTGTTTCACCTGAATTCAGCACTATCCTGTTCTAGGGAGCTAAGCTGACAAATGGAAGTTTTCAAGCAAACTTGCAGTACTTCAGTAAGAGTAATAAACCATCCCACAGAACAGCTTTGCCAAGCAGTACAGAGAGCTTGTGTCTGTACGTGTCAAAAGTGACTGGGGTATTATGCAAATACCCTGTCATCACAACTAAGTTTTCTGTGGCTTTGTAGAATTTGGGCAGTTTGGTTACTCCGCATCTCCACTCAGCAGGTTTCCATGGCAAACTGACATAGATAGTGGCAAGTGGTATTTACATGTCGTGCCCTTAACTATTTATAAAAGAAGATTGTAAACTGCCTAATACGAAAAGGCTGTGGTTCTCACGTATGACAAGTGGCAAAGAGGCAGAAGATGCTGTCTGAGTTTAAGGAGAAGAGAAGCAGACTGAGTGCGGGGTGGGGAGATCGTGAGGAGAAGCCTGAGTGACAGTAATGGGACTCCAGGGAAGGGGATGATAGCTGGTTGGGCGCTTTGTGGCAAAATCAGTGTGAGCCCAGAATAGTCTGGGTAGGGAGGATGGGGTGTTGTCTGAACGTGGTGAAGAGAGGGAGCGTCTGGAGTCCTGAGGGAGGGGACGTGGGGATGTTGTTGGCTCTTGAGGGTGAAGAGAGGGGAGAATTGAAGGTGGCAGGAATGTGCAGAAACCTTGGAAATAGGTACTCAGCTTCCTTTAAGTGTCCTTGGGAATGGTGCAGTTATTCACTCCCTTGGGACTGGTGTTTTTTCTCAGGACAGTGATGGGAAGCTGAGGGGGAGAGAAGGGGAACTGATTTGACGATTACTGTTTCTCTCAATCCAGCAAGAAAAAATTCCTTTTCAGACTGCATTTTCCTCCTAGCACTTGGTGCATCACATTTGCAGAGGTTTTCCCTCATTTACAGGCTGGTTGGCAGAGTAAAGCAGACAGTCTTTTCCATTGCCCCTGTGTGGCTGGCATCTTTATGGGAGCATACAGCAGTACACCTGCCTGGGTTCAGTGCACGGTGCCTGTCTGCTTTTCTGTCCAGCTCTGTAACAGGGCATCTGTCCTGCTTAGTGTGTTTGACCGGTGGGAGGCTGCAGCTGAGTGTGCCTCTCTCTTATGTAGTGTTGCAAACTCATGGTGACAGTATGTCTGTAAAGCGTAAGTGTTAACAGCTATCCCACGCAGCGACTTACCTTTGTTCCTTCTTGCTTTTATTGCCACAGGATTCAGAAGGAATTGGCTGACATCACCTTAGATCCACCTCCCAACTGCAGGTCGGTGTCAGTTCCTTCCCTGAGGAGGGTGGGGGGACGGTGAGGGGCTGAAGTGTGCCTTTGTATGTTGTAACTGTCCTCAGAGGTTCTGGACAGGGCAGAGGAATGGCTGTTTAGGTGGCCAACAGTACTTCTGTGAATGCATGGATGACATTAAATAGTTTCCAGGTGGGGGGGGCGGGCCTCCAGAGATTTTATGTACTTTGATATGAGTTTTTTTGTTTGTTTTGGGAGTTGGTTTTGGTTTTTTTAACAGCTGCATTTCAGTCTGTTATACTGCTTTGTGTCTATGTTTCTGAAACTGGCCTATAAAGAAGAGTGTGAAAACTTTCTCCTTGTTTGTTTTTTCTGGTTTATAAATCTAACGCCTGACTGCACTAATCTTATATAAATAAGAGTCCTGCCAAGGAAGCAGAGAATAGTAAAATGCTATGAGCTTTTTAGCTCAGAGTGTTCTGTTGTGAACAGTAACTCACAGTGGAAGAGAAGCGCGAATTTGTCACTCAGTGGGTGCCCTACAGGAGCACACGTGTTAGCTGATGAAATAACAAGCAGGGATACTCTGTTGCCCTTTATAGAGCAGCTTGATTTTAAGTATGTTTTAGAAACTTGTACTGTTTGTTTAAAGCATCTAGCAGGTTGATTTGGTTCATTGCATGATGGCCCAAGCCGCTTTGCATTTGGAGAGGAGACAGTAGTAGCGTAACATCTTTGGTTGTGCTTGCTCATTCAAGAGGAAAGATACTTTCGGTCCCGTCTGTGTTCGCTGTAGTTGCCAAAGCGTGGCTCTGTTCCTATCTTCTTTCTGTGGCTGAAGTTTGAGGCCTTTCGATATGGGTAATAGCAGTGATGAGAATTCTGTTTATAAATAACTATTTAAGTTGGTCTTTTTAGTATTGGGTTGTCACCTACAAATGCAAATGGACCTTTTTATTGAAGCTTTTTGCTGCTATTAGTCTGCAAAGAGGCATTAGCACAAACGTTATCCTGACAGGTCCAGAGCTACCCTTTCAGTACCAGTCCCAAGGATCATAATTAATGAGAGGTGGGATAAGGCATGTGAGTGGAGGTCTAGGCAGATACTAAGATTTTTGTGCTGTTTGCAAGATAACCAATGAGCTTTGAAATCTTTAGCCATGACAATATTGTTTTAGTGACAATAACAACTACCTGAATATTACAAGAACATCCAGCTTTTGGGCTGCAGGTTTCTGTCCTGTCTAGATCCTGTCTCTGTGTCAGGATGAAGTCAACATGCTTTCCCCTCCTCCTCCCACCATACCCTGATTTTCATGGGAAAGAAACCCAGAAGCACAGCTCGGAAAGGCACTGTAGCTTGCTCTGTAGATCGTCTGGATGATCAAGGTGCTGAGACTGCAGTCTGAACTTTGCAAATCTATCCAAAAGTTGTGATAGTATATGGGTATTTCAGATTGCAGGCCGTATTCAGAGGTTTGTGTAAATAATATTAGAACACTACTTTGTCCTTGTTTCAACTGGCATTGTTCACAGGTAAAGATAAGCTAGCAGATTACCTGTCAAAATAGAATATGGTAGAATATGGTTGTGATTTTTCTTTTTTAATTACATAGACCGCTGAAGATAATGCGCCTCAAGGCCCACATAGTAAGTTTGTGTTGTTTCAGCCTTTATAAATATTTCTAATAGTAGAAATTAGTTCATAGTACAAGTAGTGATGGTTAATCTTCACCTATAATGCAATTACAAGTATTCTGCATTCCTTCCAACCTTCAAATGAGTTACATACAGTGAATGCTGGCAACTCTTGCAAATAATACATGAAACTGGTGTAATTGCTACTGTCTCTTAATATGTTGATAGGAAGGAAAACGTGAATGGAGGGCTTTGTGTGTGTGTGTGACCAAAGGAGTTTTGCTATTGCTCATCTTGGGGTGAGGTCATCCTACTTCACTGAAGATAGTGCTGAGGGTGAAGAACAGCTCTGCTTACGGTTAACGAGGTTCCAGTTGCACAGTCAAGCATCAGGAGTTTGCTTCTCTGGCAGCTGGTTTGTAAAAGGTTAGGCACATACTGATTTCCAGCAACACTGAGATGAGTTTCGGCTATCGCAGTTACAGGAAAAGTTCACCTCTTGTGGAAAAAGCAATAGAAATAGTAAATTTGGGAGTGTGAGGAGATTAAGCAAGTGAGAAACTCTGGTTGCTTTGTGATGTTTAAGGTTGCCAAAATTTGCTCTGGGGAAGCCTGCTAACAGTGTCACTGCTTTCCTTTTATTTTTTTTTCTTTTGTATGAATGTTATTAGCATGCTGTGAGTGAAGTATTAAATACATAGTTCCAGAACTTAGTTTCAATTTCCTTCATGACTTTGCTTATCCTCACCTTTCCTCTGACCTCCAGCCCCTCATCTCTCGGCTGCCTTTGTGCCTTTGCAGATTTTTTCAGGTGTCCTTGGTGGCGGGAGCGTGGGGGGCAGTCCTTTCAGGCATCTTACTCTCTCCTGCAAGACTATTCTCAAAACTTATGTATTCAGGGATCTATATACAATGCCAGGTACTACCTATTCTGCTGTCAAAGTCTCAGAAGTCACATTTAAATATGTGCACCCGAAACTGTATCCTGTGTTATGTTGGAAATGTCATGTTCTTTTTTCTACTGGATGTTTGTTCTTGTACCCCTCACCACCACTTTTGTATTTTCCCCTGTTCTGGGCCCTGCCCGGTGTTTGATGGCAGTTCATTGTTGGCTGTGCTTTAATTTTTGGCCTCATTGCAAAGGGCTGTTCTTCTTCCAGTCTTATTGCAGTAATGGGAGTTCAAGATATTTAACACATCCCAGAGCAGCTCCACATATTGAAAGCAAAAGCTTTAGGTTGTAATATGATTTTTAGTAAGAGCTGTTTTATTTTTCTTCTTATAAAACACCACATATAAGATGCAATTACAAATAATGAAACCATTTGATATTTCAAACAAAATAACTTAAAAGCAAATGAGTTTCATTTTTATTTTTGTAGCTTGCAGTGACCGTATTTTCATGTGTGTAACCTACAGATCATCTGCTTAAAAAAAAACCCCTAAAAACCAAATCCCAGACACACTCAACACTCTCTGATTGAGCAGCTATGCGGGTTTTACACATGTGTGGGTAGTGTGAGGGGAAGTTTATCCCAGAACTTCCTCTCCCCGCAGTAGTTGCCTTGCTTCTGGTTTTCCATAGCTTGCCAGTGTCCCCCAAATGCTTGCCTGTGGTCATCTCTCATTGACAGCTTCATAATCTCTTGTAGTCCCTTTGCCCCTCATGTTTCCCTCCGCAGGCTGTGATTTTGGTTTTACGCAGTTTAGTACTGTTACTTCTACAGAGGTGCAGGATATGCGCATGGAAATGCAGTATATGCTTGGCCTGCATTTACAATATAGGTTTTTGGACTTGAAGACAATTTCTAAAAAAGATATATTTAATATACTTTAAAAATTTGTGGATTCCTGATGGAGGCAATGCTGTCCTCGTAACAGTCCTAGTGTAGTGCATGTGTAGCGTTTGTTTGCTTCTGAATGGTTCTTACCCTCTTCATAGTTTTCAGTAGGCTGGCGCTCTAGCGGTCTTTACTTTTCTGTTTTCCACAAGATGATTTGACTTCTGATGTTAATACTGAGTTATGAAAGTTCAATGTGGGTTTCAAGTTCAAAAGGTGGTTAGTGGTTAATATAAATTGGAGGATAACTGTTTGGACCTAAAGTATTTTAAATCTTTTAAGAGGGTACGTGAGGATTTATTCTTCAACTTGGTATAATATCAGAAATTTTTAAACTCTTTTTAGAACTCAAAGAAGGTACCCAGACACTGGACTTCTGGTCTTCTGTGTATGTTGGTGATAGAGGAGTATGTCGTGTCTTTGTGTTGGGTCATGGAAGTCTGTGTCCACGATCGTCTGCAGATGTCAAAATACGGTTCCATCTTGCTGTGTAGGCAGACCTTATCTCTGTAGATAACGCTTGTGAGTACTGTGCAAATGCTTTGCTTCTGTCACTGTGACGAGGTTTCCAGAGCTTTAACAGAAGTTAATTAAAGCTTCAAGTACTGTTCATTCTCTTTATGTCATTTATTTGACCTCCATATCTAAGCATCTCCTGATAGTAAATCTGCTATTTGCTGTGATGTTATGAAATAAATGTTTTAGGGGTGGGGAGTTGCAGCACACAAAAACCAAGTGACTTGTCCAAGGTCATGCAGGAGGTCTGTGGTGAAGTGGAGAAAATAATGTAGATCTCCTTTGTTTCAGGCTAACTTGCAGCTGAGCTCTTCTCCTGGAACTGTGCGTGTTGGTTGCGTTATGAGCAGGGCTTTGAATCTGTGCTTTATTGGGTGTATGATATTGCCTGTATGTAAGCATGGTAATTTAATGTTTTTTTTCCCATCTGTGTTGTGGGACCAAAATGGATATTAACTAGAATTAATGTTTTTTAATCTTTCTTACCCCAACTGAAACACATTTGTCTCCACATGTCTCATTTAAGTCCATGTAGACAAGGTCAGCTGTTATTTAAACAAAGATAATTTAAAATCTTTACTGAAGGAGGCATTTGCCTGCAAGGCTTACTTAGCATCACTTCTGAGTGAAATGCTATCACAAACTCATTTAAAAAATAATAATAAAATACAGTTGTGTTTCCTGGCTCCTTCAGCGCAGTTTTTTTAAATTCACAGAATAAGGACCAGATCTCCCTGAGAGTCTTGTGAAAGTTAACTGTCAGCACTTAATAAAAATATGTCTCAGTATAGATGGTGGGGAGAAGCGCTCTCCACTATAATGTGTGGAATATTAATAGTTTTCAAAACTTAGCAATGTGGAATTAAGATTTGTTGCCTAGAGAGAAGTCTGCAGAAAATGTGTGGCTCAGAGGCTGTTTTGAACTCAATAGTTTCGTATTATAATTGATATATTTCATGTAAATACCATGAAACTTTGACATTTGTTTTGATTACATTTGTTTTTACGGTGCTTGTAATTTTTTGCAGATGTATTTTCTCAATACCTGCAACTCCAATAACGCTTTAAGTGCTTTTACTTTTAAATCTAGTGTATTATCTAAGGATGGGCTGTCACTGGTACACTATAACATTGGTATTGGTTTTATTATTTTCATGTTTGGAATAGTCCTCCCTGAACATAGCCATTTTCTAGCATAAACTTTCTGGTCTTACATTTTGTAAATAAAACCCTCAGTAAGCTAATTTTTTTCTTTTAATGTGAACATTCAATTTATTAGAGCAAGAATGACTCAAATGCTGGGTTTTACTTCCTTGTAGAAATAAAAAATGCGGATCACGTTTGATGAAAATTATCAACTTGCAAAAGTGGTTTTAGCACTTTTTTTTTTCTACCACCTCCCCCCTCCCTGCTGTGTTGTTTCTCTGAGATGGGAGTGTTTTCTCTGCAAAGTTTCCAGCCCAAGGATAGGAAGGACCTTCGTAATTAGTGCTGCGTGTAGTTGAAAAATATCTTTTGTCATATATACTACCAGTGGTGCAGCATTCCCTCCCCGCTTTGTTTGGCACATGATCCCTGGAGAAATAACTCTTCCTTTTGAACCAGTGTATTAACTAATTTCAAGATCCTCTGCAGCTGTGCATGGTCTAGCTTGCAAACCATAAAAATAACACCATTTCTACACTCGGTGAATTTGAAGTATGTGTAGGTAGCAGCTCCTGCAGGCGAAGTCCTCTGCCTGACGTTACTCAGGCAATAGCTGCACAGGAGCAGCTTCTTTACTGTGGATTGATTAGTTAATATTACAGGAATTCACCTTTCTTTAAGATATTCCTGGTTGTATTTATTGGCTGCCTTTAAAAATCAGAAACATTTTGATGTCCTGGCTCCTTGGACGCTGTGGCAGGAGCTGGCTGCTGCTGTGGTAGGTTTTGTTTGGCACATCCTGGCTCAGTAATTCCCAGATGAACTGCATTCTGTCCTCTCGCATGCCAAACATCAGAACGATGAATCTTGAGAGCACCTATGAAACTGTATCATGGCTAAGAACAAAAAGGATTGAAATCCCTTCTGTGCACACTCTCTTGTATACCCCTTAATTTTATTATTTGACTTTCAGCTTTGCTGCCCTTGGAGGGCACTGTGCAACTGTTTTTATGATGCTACATATATGTTTTATCTGACAAAGTCTAATATTTCCTCTTGGTTATGCAGTCTTTAATTTGGTTTCCTTTCAGCTGTATTCCAGCTCTGTCTAGGTTTTTATATTGGGTATGTGTATAGCAGCAGGGTAGATGTCTGGTTTTGTTTTAAGAAATATTAATTATATATATAGACGGTACTTTATAGACATAAATGGGAAACACCGTGTGGATTTATACTTCAAGCACTTGAATCTGTCTTGTCTTTTTATATGAAGACAAAATTATTAATGGAGAACTGGCTAGCCCAGGGAATTGAGAAAGTGGTAGGGGACAGTTTTGTGCTTGAGGATCTCAACAAGGGCAGGTTGCTAGTGACTGAGAGCTTTGTGGTTTCTGAAGAATGGGTTGGTCTTGAGAGCCGACAAGATGCCATCTGACAAGACGTTAACTTTGGCCCCGCTGTCGAAGGGGGTTGTGCTGGGAATGGAGACAGAGCTCCCCTGCAGTGGTACAAGTTATGTTGATGGATTAAGGTTATTGATGAGTTAGTGCCTAGCGAAACTAGTGCAGCCTCTGCCTGTACTCTTCTGTAATTTTACATGACAGACCAACCTTCCATACAGCACCTCTGTAAAAGTATTTAATGCACTAACCAAAAAGAAGATACTGTTTTATGTGATTGGGTTCAGAGATTATTGCACATCTGTGCAGACTTGCTCAACACAATACAAAGTTAAGGGCTATGCTTCTTCCACCAAAGCAAATGCTTTAAACAAAGTTAAATTAGTGATGTAATTTAGTCATTATAGTAGAATCTTGCCAATCTGTGCATTTATTTGAATGAAATAAGTTTATACTTATTTTTACCTCTGAAGCTTAACAGGTCTAAATACTGACTTCATTATTTTACAAGATGAACTAGAGAGCATGCATTGTTAAATACTATAAATAAGCTGAAACTATCAAAATAAACACTGTACACTCTGGAATTCAGAGGGATTTTCTGATTTCTCTTGCCAGTTTGCAAGTTTCAGCAACATGCAATTGGTCTTCCAAGGCATTTGGGGAAAGTGTCATGGTTACCACAGTGCATTTAATACATATTTTCTGTGCCCGAGAGGCTAATTGACATTACCAGGAGAATATATCACAGATCTGTATGCTTAACTTGCAACATCCAATATGCAACATTCTTTTATTAACCTGGACTTCCTGGAATGGGAGGTGGGGGAGAAAAGGAGAGTGGGGCATGCAGATTGTAAGTCAAGGCAGATGCAGTGTTTGTTTCCCCACACTCCCTCCAGTCTCTTCCATGATTTTGCAGCTGAAAATGTAGATCAGGTAAGATTAAGTTGAGCTGTTCTGAGAACTGGGTCCAGGCCAAGTTTTGGCAGTTCATTTGTTTAAGGGAAAATACAACGTAATTGGATTAAAGAGGCTGTACGATTAATGATGAAGAGCCCTGTTAAATTTCTTTGCTTCTGTGTTTCTGTGAATCAGTGCAGAATTGAGGGCTTGATTCCTCCTAGGGCTTTACTTTTTGGAGTCAAAAGTAAGTGTAAACCAAATCAGCATGTTAGTTAGATGTATTTTGCACTTTTTTTTGTTGTCAATGTAATGACTATTTAAGAGATTAGAGAATCGTATTTCTCATCTTTCCCTGTGGAGCTGCTGGACATGCTGGAAGCACAGAAAATATTGAACTGGTACTGAGAATTGTAAAGGCAGTTGTAAATGCTGTGGGCTAGACAGGAGATGGTTCCTGAGGCAGGAGGACTGTGAATATTTAATGCTGTTTCTGCTATGGGCACCTGAGCAATAGGTTTTTGCCATCGAAGCTAATTCCAGTGTCTATTAAGGAGAATTCTGGAGAGGGTCTTGGGGTCTTTTTTCTTTCTGTCTTTTGATGGCCAGGATCCCACAGAGAGTTGCACAGAGGATTGAAAAGACCTATGATATTAAAAATTAATTCTGAAGTTAAAGATGTCTTTTCATAATACATTAATTGATGAAAATAAGAAAAATACTTCTGGTATGGACTCAGAATTTTGTCAGAGTTTTTGGAGGCAACAGCAAAGCTTCAGGGCAGGAGTGATCACTATAGAAGGAATCTTGTCAGGATAAGTGTCTCAAAGGTTTTGCATGCAATTTGAATATCTTCACTGATATTTTAAGGTGCTAATTTAGGTGACAACAGTTATGGATATGTCATATGTTTGAAATTGTCAAGTGAGCAACTTTCTAGAAAGTTTCAGTGTGTTATT
>NW_010135952.1:16678-32080 GCF_000699245.1 Pterocles gutturalis | reverse complement strand
AAAGAGTGTATACTTCTCTGAGAAGTGGCCTATAAAAGGTGGAGGAAGTGCAAGATACTTAATTACGGCAGCATTTAACTCTTGCAGATGGTTTTGAAAGATTGCTAAAATGCACAGTGCTGTAGTAACATAGCTTGAAAGCAATTATATCAACACTGTAGTATACCACAAAAGGTCATTTCATCAGAAGTTTCTGATCAATCAAACATTGTTGTAATACTGTGTTTGCATGTTATTTCCTCTATGTCTTGGTAACCTTTTTAAAGGAGATAGATTAGGTGATGCATGCAAGCCTTTATAGTTGGTGTCCTCCTTGACTTCCTTGTATGTAGTTTATCAATAAGAATTGTTTAGTTTTGGTTTTGATGCAGTAATTCTTAATTTGAGAATATAATGATATTTTGTAGTGATTTGGCTTCTGATAAAAGTATTTATGCCTACTTACACTTGGGGGTCTGTGGGAGAGAGGGAAAAGAATGAAGGCTTTTAAATAGCTGTGCCAAATAAAAATCTCAAAATGCCATAAATCTGGGTAGAGTTCTCTATTGAATTAAAGCTGTGTCTGTACTTTCCTTGCTACTTCAAATTGAGTTTCAACAGCACCCTCATGGTCTAGAAGATCAGGCAAGAGGTATGGTAGTGACAAGAGTGACTTGGGAGATCTAAGTTTTGAAAGTAACTAGCGTCAGGCCTTCAGCTGCCCTGCTGCTTGTCTTTTAGTTGTGTCCCGGGATTGAAGTCTCTAGTGAAATTTTAATACTTTCTTTAGAATAGTTTTTTTTTCCAATTTTTTCCATCTGCTCACTCCCATTATGAGGTTAATCAGATTGCAGGCATTGATAAGACAGAGAATGAATGAGTTGCAGGTTAGGAATGGAAAAGGACATAAAACCACTTAAGGCAGAAGGGTGCTATGTTCCTATGGACGACAAGATTGTGCGAGGCATTAGTGCTGAATGTAAGGGGCAGCAGAGAGAGATGGCCCATCAGGGTGGCTGAGGCAATTTTGCACTGGTTGCTGAAACAGTTGCGGCAAAGGTGGAAGCAGAGGTAGACTGATTCTTTCTTCTGTTCCAGCAATTTAGCTTCACTTTCTTATTGCCTTCTACAAGGAGCACAAGAGATGGGGCATGGTCCTCTTGAATGGGCCATCCATGGGCCAGTCTTTTCTTGGGCATGAGTGAATTTTTAAAACAGACAAGTATGCAGGCTGCAACAATAGCTGCAACAATAGTTTTTGCTGTGCTGCTTGTATTGCACCCCCACCTGGGACGCAAAATATTCATACAGCAATGAAGTCAAAGTGTTTATAAATCTTACGCTATTTACAATGCTCTGTAAATCAAGAAGGCACAACCTACTATACTTTGAAGAATACATGTAACAGGTGCCCAACTGTATCTTTGCAGGCCTCCTTGAACCACTGCATGAGCCGCATGCAGCTCTTGACCCATGGGCTGCCCTCCTATATCTTTAGAAGCACATAAGCAAGATGTGAAAAAACAACAGCTGTGAGGGAAATGACAGCAAGAAAGGAGCAGAGGGAAAGGCAGACATAGAAATATGTATTTTGCATAGAAATATGTATTTATGGACCAAAGGGGGTGAGAGAAACAAGTAGGCAGGCAAAAAAGAGTAGGAAAGTAAAAAAAATCACTTGAAACTCAGTCAATCCCAATCAAGTAGACTAGTATTAAGGATAGGAAGTTGCAAATTTAATTTGTTGAAGGCTGTGTGGACCTGCATCTCCTAAAGGAGCACACCTTGCTTTTGTAGCAACTGAAAGAGAAGCATGACAAGAACTGTTATTCAGTAACTTCTGTAATGGTAGAAACAGATATTCACTGAAACTGGTGAGACATTATTTTAGAATAGGTTAAGTCCTTCTACTGTGTAGGCAGTGGAGTTAGAGAAGCTGTTCCTGCAGGAGGTCATGGAGGCAGATAGTATCAGCGCAGTCAAAAATGGGCTGAACAAATTCATGGGCACTAGCTCCGTAAGCAGACTGAAAGAAAAAAGTCTGGGGTGTGCCCTTTAGCATCCCTAATCCAGTGGCTGTGGGTGTACAAGGGGAGTGGATTGTTTCGTTGTTCCACTTGACATCACTTTTAGCCACATAAAGTGTTCAACTTCTGCCCTTTATGGAACAGTTCCTGCTTCTCTTCCTTTTTATGCTTTGCTGTTTAAAGCAAGCCCTTGTTTCCTGTCACTCAGCCACTTCTCCTTGCTTTTGTGAAGGGTTAACCTTCATGCATTTGTCTAGCTGAATTTAGATGGTAAAATTTTCAGGGCAAAGGACTTCTTTCATTTTTGTCTGTGTTTGCAAAGTGGTATGTAAATTTCCAGCTAGGTTTAAATGTTCTTTAATAATAAAGTAGGCTTAGTCCTTGGGCTTGTAGATGTCTCCCTGTCCCCCCTTCCCAAAAAGATGGTTCTGCTTATGTTGTGACATTGCTTTTTTTTTCCTTATCTGATTGAGGTAAATAGGAGAGTTGTTTTATTCAGTAGCTATTGTATTATGTGATTTGGTTATTTTCCGGTTTTATGCGCATCAAGGTTGTCACAGCTGTTACTTTGTGACACTACTACATTGTAATTGGATAATGTGTTTTGTGATATATTAGTTTTTGGGGGTTTTTTCCTGTATAGTGGCAGAGAAATAATCAAGGTGTCCAACAGCTAATCTCTTTCTTTGCTGTCTTTGTGCTCCTACTTCACCTTCCACCTCAATAACTAGGAGAACCCTAACTATTTGTTAGGGAAATATTAGTTAAATTGCAGATCTGTTACATGTGCTGAGACATTCCAATTTAAAGTACTTAGTATTCATTGTGTGTACTTAACTCCTAATGGCTATAAATATTATGTTACATTTGAGGTTTTGTAATGTATCAGGTATGTCTTGTACATTGCTTTTTCCACAGAAAATGCAAATTTTCTAACCCATAAATGGTACAAGCTGTACTTTCTACATGGCCTTACGTGGATTTTTGCTTTGCTTTTCATAGCGGAGTCTTATTTATAAGAAGATGTAAAGTTCAGACAAATAATTTAGCATTGAGATAGTTCAGGTGCATGTTTCACTGCAGTGCTAAGTTGCACAGAACTAGCCATTTAAGACATATATTGTAATTAGTACTGGCTTTTGTCAGGAAAGACTGAAAAATGGGGTTGGATAGTGGAGCCTTTGTATGGTAACACTTTGCAGTGGGGATGCAATGAACTGGCAAGGTCCGGCTGTAGAAGCAGAGTGGAGGGCTGAGAGTAAGTGGGGTTGTGCTGTGACCTCTCTCATGGCTGGCTGAACAGCTGGATGGGATTTGTTAGTGATTCACAGCTTGGCTTACAGAAAGATAACGAAGGAGTGCTGATTGGGGTCTGGATGTGGGAAGGAGAGTTGTGTTTCCTGGTGAAGTCTGTTCTGTTCGCAGTGGTCTTAATTGATTCAGAACGAATTGGGGGAAAAGGGATGGAGCTGGAGTTGATGGCTGAACTATGACACACTAGGAAAGTGTGAAAATATAGGGTGGGGTTAGATGTGACCCTTGTAAGCAGAGGACAACAGGGAAAAAAATGCATTTTGCCAGATCCCTTTCCGGTGGTAAACCTGTCAGTCTCCAGCACAGATTCTCAGCTCCCTCTGTACTTTTCTCCATTACACAATGTAATGGTGTGGTGTTAAGTTCTGCAATTCCAGGCTTGTAAAGAACAGTGCTAATGCCTTCTGCCTCCTTATCGTGCTGAGCTGAGCAGGTTCTGGCCCCTTCTCTTTCCTGATAGCTGCACTGATTCTCCAGCAGTAAGCCTTTACATCTGTCAAAGTCTGCAGCCTGTGCCTGCAGGGAACTGAAGAGGCAAAGTTGTCCTGTTGACAGAAAGAAAATGTTTATGAGGAATTAAAAAATAAAGAGACAAACCCATTCTTGTTTTATTAATTTACTTGCAAATGAAGTAGCAGCGATCAGCTAAACTACTGAATGTGTATATGGATTTTTGTTTTTTATTACTTAAGTATTTGGATCACGAATTAGAGCTGAAAGAGGAAAGTGTTTTTAAAGTACGTAAATGGGCAACTAGGATAATCCTGAGTGCAAGGGATACATAAGAATTGTCATTTGTCATCTTTCTTTGTGTGATACTTTTTGGTCATTGGAAAAGTGTATTTTATTGTCTTGAAAGCTTTCTAGTCAAGAAGGTGCATCTAAACTTCTCTTTGGGGTTATGGAGACATTTGACATGTGCAGTAGCTGAGCCTGTATGAGTGTTTACACAGCAGACAGCTGTATGCCAGGCAAATGTAAAAATCTTTAGTCGGTATTTTTACTAGTCTTTCCATCATGTACACATTGAATGATGCATCTGAAAAGTCGTCCAGTTGCTGTTTTAGCAAATGGTTTATTTTCAGAGGGAGAATCTAATTTTCTGGATATTAAAATAGTAATGGAACTGCAATGATTGCTTAGATTGGCTTTCCTGGAAGGTAATGTGTCATATCCTAATGACACACTAGGTCAAGTGCTAAATTTCAGTCTTTGCTCAAGGTAGTGAATGAACTGTGTCCAGAAGTAAGTGGTTTTGTACATCCTTGTTCATATTTCTAGAGTTCAAGGTTACTAGAAGAGTTATGAGTTTTAATGTACAGTATGCATTATTTACCCATTCTTTCTTAAAATGTGCCAAACTCTTTACTGAACTACCTGAGCTCCTCACTGTTTTATGTATAGCCAGTGATTTTCTTTTTTCAGCTCGTTATACCCGAAGACAGTAAGCATTTTTTTTTCCTTTTTTATTTATTTGTTATACTGAGGCAGCTGGGTGGAAGAGTGCATCTTGCTTTTGGCTTCTGAAGGAAAGATGTCACTTTTTTGTTTAATGAGCAGGATTTTACATAGGGTTATTCCTAATTGGGATTATTTAATATTATTATGCCGTTATCATCTCTTCCAGGGGATCATAGATGTGATCTCCGGTCAGTGGGGAGAAACTCACACTTTTTAACCTTTCTGCCTCTTTGGACCCATTAGCTCTTGGACATAGTGGTGCTTCTAAAATTGCTTAATTGTTCCAAAGAGATAATTTGTGCGTACTCTGTTATTGCCATTTGATGCTGTCTCTCTACACACTGCCAAAACCCCAAGGTATATTACATTTTTATTGTTATGTAAAGCAGCTGTAAAACAAACAGTGTGGTTGTGTAAGTGTATTTGAAATCTTTGCTATTGGCTACTTCATTTTTTGCCTTTATGTCTCTAACTTTTACGTTTATGGTTTTGCCACCACAGGGAGCTAATGAAAAGCAAACGTATAGACTGTTTGTTTAAAAATAATAATAATAATAATGTCATGCACAGATTCATGTTGCTTCCTTATTCATATTTATGATCCCGTTTCACAGTGTAAGAAAGGCTAGGGCAGGCTGTGCTGAGTTGGTTTTTTTTTTGGTGGTAGGACTGTTTTTTTTGTCTTCTCCATGCACTGGTTTGACTGTTACAGTCCTCTGATTTTAAGAAACTTCAACAATTGTAGAGCAAGTGAACATATAGTAAACAAAGAAAGGAAAAAGATAAATGCATGTGCAGTAAGATGTTGCTCTAGACAAGGGCAGATCTGTCAAACTGTTCTGTTTTTTAAAAAACTTGCATGCCTGTAGGGCATCAGTCCCATGTGCGTCCTTAGCATGCTCACAGGATTATGAAAGGTGATTTATTTTATGTGTTCAAGTTTCTCCTTGCAAGTAGTACTGAAGAATACAAGGGCTTAAACTATCCTATATTTTTTATTCCTTCTGTACCTCTTTTGGTATGTAGTATGTAGCATGTCTCAGGAGTAAAGTTATTAAGTGCAGATATTTATTAAGGGTCTGACTTTCAACACTAGCTGTTTACAGTAAGAGTACTTGTTGAGATGATGAGTCTCTTGATCATTCTTCACCCTAACGGGAAAAGTGTGTAAAAACAGCCCAACAGCCACTGGGCAGCACCTCCCACGACTTTTCATCCATGTTGGTTGCAGCTGCTAAGACATTCTTAACAGATAGATTTTTCTTACCTTAAGCTATTTTTTTCCTTTAATTGGAGCTTGCATAGCTTAGATCCTGCTTTCTGCTCTGTTCAGGAAGACATTTGAACTCGGTTGCCACTGAGCCAGAGCTGCCTTCCTTCTGTAGTCTCTGCTGGGAGGCACATGTACTTGTTGAGAGTCTGCTCTACTTGGATAAAGGAGCAGAAACAAACTATAAAGGTGAAAAGATGCTCAAGAGAGGAATGTATACTTGGGTTTTGCCAGCAGTTAAAGGTAAAACCTTTACAATAAGGAAGGCTCTAAATGGCACCTCCCGATACATGTTTTGCAGTAGGTGACTTGTTCAAGAAGAATGAGAATATAATACAGCTGGCAGACTTCAAGTTTTAAATAAATGAAGTATATTTTAGCTTGGTTTTTATTTTACCCACTATTTAATTTTGCAAATTATGAGGTCATTAATGATAATTTACAAATTTTAAAACCGCTAGATATTATCTGTACTCTAAGGCAACAGTGTTGCATCAGGTCTGCTTTTTGTTAGTGGTGTGTTTAGAGCATGCATGTGTGTGCAGACACCCTCTTCTGCATTCACTTACCAGAGTGCCTTTGTATTTCTGACGAAGTAAAGGGTTATTTTCTCTTTGCTTTTCCCATCCCAAATGTGCAAAAATAACTGTATGGAAAAGAAGTAAGATCAGTTTTCCTTTTCTTCAGCATTTAACTTGACCTGCAAAAGTTGACAGTTTTCCGAAACTCTGAACATTGCGTCACCCAGGAGGAGCACACGTGGGAAAGTCTCTTTAGTGCAGGCAAAACAGACTCCAAGAATAGTGCTGACTTGCCACGGTTAATCCCGGGTGTATAAAGGGTAAGGCCAAACTTCTTGTTGTGACTGAGTGCAAAAGCTGTTAGCTGGGTCAGTGGTGCAATATTGTATATATTCTTGTTATCATTTTGTAGCGAAAAAGAATTTGCTACAAAATGATAATATAATTCTAGATCTGCTGTCATGGAAGACTGTGTAAGAGCGTGTTTGATCTGAACAAATATCTAAGCAAAGGACCTGAAGTGGGCTAATTCTCTTTTATCAGTCCTAGATGGTCTTTCTGAACTTCTACAGTGTTGTTAAGGTAGCAGTAGCCGTTCATTTTAACTGCAACTGAACTGGGTTAGTAAACCTGTGGAGGCATACAGATTTTGTGTGTGTGTACGCATTTGCATATTTATACACGCATCCCTATATACTCAGATTATATATATGAAGTAGAGTGTGTATGATCAGAACTAGGTATCACTGTACCTTTATCACCCAAGTTTATTAAAAGATGCATGACATTTTTAGAAAACTCGATCTAAATGTCATCATACTCAATTAGGATACCTCACTTCACCCACCTGGATTTCCTTTTTCCATCCAATCATTCTGTCAGCAAGTAAGAACTAATTGTGTTCTTGTGCCTTTGGCTAATCATAGCAGACTGGTGGCCTTCCCCCAGTCTTTGCAGAGCTTTGATTTGGAAAAATGAACAACTTATCTGTGTAAGAACACTTTATTTGTTTCATAAACTGTTACATTCTTGAAATATATCTTTAAGAAAAAAACCTGATCCAAATGATGTGTGTTGTCAACAAGATTTTCACAACTCCAGAAATGTGTTTCCAAGTCCTGAAAGCTGCTCACATACAGTTGATGCCTTTTCATGTGTAACTAATGTATATTAATGATGCTGGTGTAAAGATCAAGGATCCCACGATGCTGCAAAATGAAGCATTGTGATGTAAGCATATCTTTCCTCAAGTACAGTGTCATTTACATTAAATGTAAGAACAACCAGATTATTCAAAATGAAGAGGCTATAGTCCTCATTTAGGTGGCATAACAAAAGGACTGTGATCTTGGACTTCTCAGATCCATTGGTCATCTTGTGTTTTTCAGTGCCTAGCCTGGGAGAGAGGTTGAGCCAAAGTCATGCAAATACCTTTCAAGTATGCTCTATGCATACTTGACAGGTGGCTGACATTTCATACAGAAACTGCCCAGCTTCTGAAGTCAATTTTTTCCTGCATTCTGTGGTTTTATTTGGGTGATTTGATGCTAGTTTTGATGCAGTGAACTGCGGCAGTGTCTCAGTCGTTGAAAGGTGAGGGAAGCTGGAACTGGGCTCAGTAAGCCACAGTGCAGGCTGGTATTGGACCTGAGGGCAGGTAACCTTTGTGTTTAGGGATCAGTCCTGTAGCTGAGGTAACACAAAAGCTCTGTAGTTTCTCTAAATTGTCCTTTTCTGTCCTGCAATAACGAAATCAAGCAAGGCTTCTGCTGAAATTGTAACACTGATGTCATCAGTCTGTAATCTAGTGAAGTCCCTCTGAAATCTGCTTCCACTGCTTTTATAAATTTAATGCCTCTACATAGAGGTCCCTATTTTATGACATGTTTTGGTTGAAGTCATGCTTGTGTTTGGTCCAGCTTTCACCTAGATAACAGTAGTTATACACAAATATAGAGTTATGCCCTTCCTGCAAGTGCCCAGAAATGTCATAGCAAAGCTTTGGCATTGATCGCTTTTAAGCCATTTATCTGTGACCCTGATGATGGCACCTGAGAACTTGCTTATGCTCACAAAGTAAGTTGGAGCTGTGGTCTGTAGCTGCTTCTACAATGAGGTTTAAAATAGCATGCTGAGTATGTGTGATATGTAATGTCACCCTCTAATGATAGGTTCTCTTCTTTTGCTTTTTTATTGTCCCTCTTCCTCACTCGCATCTTCAGCCGTATGTGCTATATCTCATTTGCTTAGAGTTTGTGGTTTGTTTATTTTTTTTTCTTCTACAAATATAGGTGTACCAGTGTTGAATAGGGCACCATTTTTTAGTGCTTTTAGTATTTGTTTTCTCGTGTTCTCTCATAAGCCTCTTGCTCAGAACTTGTGAGTTTCTTTGCTGCCTTGTTCACCTTTCTCTGGTTCTCCTGATAGGCACACAAGTTTACTGTGTCTGGAAAAACACAGTCAGGATGAAGTAATTCAGTCATTTATTTAACTGTTAGCTTCATGCTGCACTGAATGCTAGTATAAAAGAAAATAAATTGGAAACATCTGTTTTCTTTTTCTCAGAAGAAAAAAGAGATACGTTCTATTGAAATCAAAGGTGGCAAATATAAGAGTAAGAGAAGGAAGGTATTATATGTGTCTTTCACACATATAATTAGTCTATGGAACTTACTGGCACAGGAAATTATTGAGACCAAGTACATAACAGAATTTGAAATAGAATTGGGCAGGCATGTGGCTATCGTGAATGTTCAAAGTCAGTCTTATTAGTAGTGATGATTTTGGAGCAGTATTAAACCCATGCTCCTAGGCTTAAGCAAGTTTATCTTGGAGTGTTGTATCAGAAGAGTGTGCTTTTTTGTGCTCAATCAAATTAAACTTGCCAATAGACTAAAATTTACTTGAATTCTGAGCATTGGATGGAAATCTTTTTGTCCAATCCTGGATTGTACATATGCAAGCATTTTTCTCCCTCCCTTCTTCCACGTATGTCTTAATATCTCTTTGGGACTGGATGTCCTCATCACATATTTTATTCGTCCCTTTCCATGCCCCTTTTCCACATCCCTTTCCATATGAGCTCATCCCAGGAATGACCATTATGCATTATGTCTGATCAGGTTGCACGGGAATACCTGTGGAAATGACCTACGAAGTGAGCAATAGAATCTGAAGATTTATGAATGATTAATATCCACACAGCGCAAGAGCCACAGCGTTGATTAAACTTGAGTGCACTGTGATGAGTGAAATCACTGTATTTCTGTAAAGGAAGTGATGATGGTAGCAGGCTCTTTACCATGTCTTGGCTTTTTAATAAGTGGCACTTCAAGTTATGGAATTAATTCCACAGAGTGCAAAAATATCAGGAGTGAAGTAATAAATATGTTAAAAGGTTTGACTATTGTAGTTGACATTCATGCCAGCAAATCTTGGCAGGGTTTTAAACCACACAGTTCCTACACACTGGGTTCACGGAGGAGAAGTAGCTTCTTGATATACTAAAGCTTTAAAAAAAAAAAGCCACAAACAAACAAAAAACAACCAGAAAGCAACAAACCCACATCTGTAGTATTGGAAAGAAAAGGAAAAAGTAGTTGAGCAGAAGCATAATTAAAAACAATGATCAGAAATCCCTGGGCATTAGCCAAAATATTCCTGGTCTTCAAATTCTCTTATTGGGAGTTTAGGAAGGGCAACTTGAATAAAGCATGTGGCTTTAAAGGAAAGAACCTTAAAATGTCTCCTGTAGAGGAGTTCAGGTCTCTGCAAAGCTGTGTGCATTCCTGTGTAAGGTTCTGCTCTTCTATAATTACCTAAAAACTACAGTCAGGTTAATGACAGAAGCACAGCCTGTTGCTTGTTTCTAAGATGCTCAGCAGCAGCATTAGTTGATAACAAACTCTGAATTTATTCTTCCATAAAGAATACAATATTCTGTAATTTTACAAGATGCAGAAGCAACAAGGACGCTTTCAAAGATGTTCTTTGCTGACAGTAAGAGTGAGAATGAGGAGTGCTGTATTTACTGACAGGCCTAAGTGTGATGAAGCAAACCCCCAATCAAAATGCTTTGCAGCAATCTGGCTTTTGCAGTCACTGCTGGATTTTTTCCAGGTTCCCAAAAGAGATTTCTCTGTCCTGCATTGCATTTGAATTTGTTCTGCTGAATTTGATAGGATTTTTGTCGTTGACTTCAGCTAGCCCAGACTGATATGGAAGTACAGGCTTCTAGAAAAACACTTGACAAATGTATTAGCTAACGGGACAGATCTTTAACAATGCATGGTCTACTGTGAACTTCTTGCTTTGAAAGTAGGCAAGAAGCTTATTCTTTATTGGCCTAGTGTTCATTAAGGCCATACCTATGGTGATAAATCTTCCCATTCTGAAAAAGGAAGGGCAGTAGGTTTTTCTGGAATGTGAATGACAAAAAGGCTTAACATAGATACATACAAAGCAACGTCTTGTTCACCAGCTTTTCTGTAACGCTGTCCACTTCATCTCAAAAATAATATTGGAGAAATAGGTGGATTTTGGAGAGGAGAGATGGAAATTATTAAAAAAGAGACGGGAGGAGTTCTCATGTGAAGATACAGGGATTGTTTCCTTCAGAAAGCAAACTGAGTATTTATTTTCCTTATTTTTATTCTCTAGAGAAAACAGATGGGAAGCTTATTTTCCTGTCTTCTAATATAAGAATAAAAGGCATAAGGAATGAGATTAAAAGATAGAGAAATTTATTTAATTTTTACAGAATGAAATTAGACACAAGGATTCCATGCTGTGTTACGTTGCTGAAGCCAGGAGTTTAGCAAGCTTCAAAAAGACCCAGACTTCTATGGAGGGCAAAACCAGACAGAATTACTGCAGCTTATTTGTAATACTGATTTCAGAAGGAAGCCGTAGATACATGATTTTGGGGCTCAGTCAGATATTGCTGAGGATGTTGCTGAGGATGTTGCTGAGGTAGGGAAAGCAGAAGACTTGGCAGGAGCCTTCCAGTGCTCATCTCTGTCCCATTTGACATTGGAAACCAGTCAGCGACAGGGCATTGGAACAGGTGAATTTCAGATCTGATCCAGCCTCATGATTTCCTGTATTTCTTTCGATAAGATAGAAGAGCATCAAAGTTGTGTAACAAAATTTGCATTTGACCATGATCAAAGTCTTTGCTGTAATGCTACTTCCATTACAGTTAATGTGTGGACTGAGCTTTATTTTAACATTGCTTTATAGGGGAAAACTGTTTAGAAAAAAGTCTTTGTAAGTCATGTTATAAAAGGTTTTGTCCATTATGAAACACACATAAATATGTATGTGCAACAAAAGCACCTTTAAGAGTGATTTCCAAAAGTATTTCCCGTAATGTTTTTGTCAAATTAGTATCTGTCTCAGAGCATTAAGTCTTAAAGCTGAAAAAGAGTGCACACATACCTCAGTGTCTTACTCTGGTACTTAAGGTTGACTTTGCCTGATCAAGTTTAATATGTGTGATATCATTAACTCATGGCTTGAAAGTTACGTGTGTGACATGTAGTTTTACATATATTTATCCAGAGTGAATTTAAAAAATCATGTTAGTATTGGTTAGTTTGCTACTCTGTGAATGATACTGCCATTGGAATGATTTTTTTGTTTGTGATCTGTTTTACTCTTCTGTGACAGACACAAGCTCAGCAGAAGAGAACTATTTTCAGTTCATTTGCCCTAATTGGAAAGAGTTATCATAACTTTTAATTACATTTGATTAAGAACCCCATATAAAAATGTATTAAAAATTTGTTTTAATGATGGGAGTGTCAACTGCTTTTGTAATTCATCTATTCTTACTGATTTCTGAAGAAAACTACTGTAGGAGTTTTATTTGCTGACCTTTCTGAATTTAAGTCTTGACATAGAAACTTAAATGAAGAAATATCTCTTCGTTATTTTGTCTTGAAAGTTCAGATAGGATTGCCTAGACTGGCTGAATAATTTTCTAGCATAATGTAAATAGTGTAAATATATTTACATTATAAACTCATTTCTGTTTGAGCATCTTTTATTTCACTAAATAGAATATTTGAAATGCCTTTTAGTGAGAAAATCAAAGTGAATGAAGCTGTAGTGACTGGAAACAAATAATTTTTCTTTTTTCTTACAGTGTTTTTCCCTACCTTCATACCCCATATCTCTGTGATTTTTAGCTAATGATAGATTTATTTCTCTTTCAATGTAAAATTACATCAAGTGTGGGTATTAAGGCTGTGAGTTCTTCCAGGTATGTTGCTGTACTACTGTATGCTATTATGCCAGTTTCATGTTTGTTCCTAATTATAAGTAACATATTCAGTTTTTCTTTGGAAAATAGTGTAAAATTAGGTGCAAACGATACATATATCTCTGTGTCAGTTTTAAAGTTTTGTAGGCATGCCTCTTAATTTCTGTTGCCATGTGTATGGAAGTGGTTACAGCATAACAAAATTGATGCATATCTCTCAAAACATACCCAGGAACTCTCTTTTATCTTGTCACCTTTGCTTTAAGGTGTTGCAACAATACTCAGGTTAAAAGGTTAGAAAATGTAAACTGCTGTCTCCACAACACTTGCAGGTGTCTGTGAGGTGTGTTTTCCCCCTTCTATATTTATGAAATATAATAGAAAATCTCATGCTAGCATTACTGCCGCTGAAATTATTAACACTGTCCAATAGAGAAATGTCAATTTCTACTAAATGCCACTAAAGATCCTTCTCTGAACTTCATGGGTTGCATGGGAAGTTAATGAGGAAAATACATATCGTAATCTAACCCCAGCTGAGCAACTGAGCACCACACAGCCACTTGCTCACTCACCCGCTGTGGGATGAGGGAGAGAATCAGAAGGGTAAAAATGAGAGAACTCATGGGTTGAGACAAAGACAGTTTAATAGGTAAAGCAAAAGCTGCTTATGAAACCAAAGCAAGGAATTCATTCACTGCTTCCCATCGGCAGGCAGGTGTGCAGCCATCTCCAGGAGAGCAGGGCTCCATCGCGTGTAGTGGTTACTTGGAGAGACAAATGCCATCACTCCGAACGTTACCCCCTTCCTTCTTCTTCCCCCAGCTTTACATGCCGAGCGTGACATCATAATGGTGTGGAATATCCCTTTGGTCACTTGGGGTCAGCTGTCCTAGCTGTGTCTGCTCCCAACTTCTGGAGGCTAGAAAAGCCTCCAGATCATGGGAACATAACTGAAGTATTATTTAACATCAGTGATTTACAGTGTAAACTTAGCATGATTTTTTTTTTATGACAACAAAAGGTTGAACCTTACTTTAAACTAAGAATGACAGTGATCAGCTGAAGGAGCAGAGTTTCCAAGCTGTGTGGGACCAGGAGTGGTGATGAGGTGGATGCCTGGACTACTTGTGCTCCCTGGCAGTTCCCTTCTACCTACGAGCTGCGGACCTCTGTCAGCAGAACTGAGCTGCCGCCCGTGGGTGTTGCCTTTCCAGCTTATTAAACTGTTGCCAAGTCTTCTCTCTTTGGTGGAAGTGAGGGAGGAGCAGACATCCTGCTGGCTTTTATGTGTGTGAATGTGGCATGCTTTTTGTGAAAGGTGTAAGTGATGTAATGCTCTAAGTCGAAACACTTATTGCTTGGCACTTCATTGTCTAATGTTTCCTTGCATTCAAGAAATACTTGGGCAGCCTGCTGTAGTGGTTGGCAACCCTGCCCACAGCAGGGGGGTTGAAACTAGATGATCTTTAAGGTCCTTTTCAACCCAGGCCGTTCTATTATTCTATGAAAAGTATCATGAACTGAAGGCATTGGGCAGTTTGAAAGTCAATGATGTGGGTTTTTTAGCTTTGAGGAGAAGTTACTTAACAAAAAATTGGCAAATAAGGTTCTGGAAGATAAAATATAATTTGTGAGGGACTGTATCTGCCTCTACAAGTTAAGACATGCAAAATTGTACATATTATTTAAGAGTGCTGCATAGTCCTCTTGTGGTTCCTAATGCGGCCTAAATTTGATGTTCCTAGTACTTTGAAAATGAAAAGAAAATTAAACAAAACTTTAAAATTCCTATTCACGCTATCCTTATGCATGTGAAAAGGCTATATTTTTGTTTCTAAATCCCATTAAAGATTGTTGTTGGTTTGGTTTTAGTTTGGTTTTTTTTTTCCTTCTCAAGCTTTTGCCTTCATGTCAGTTTCAGAATAATATTTACATATGTAACTGCTACAATAAATGCTGATTAGCTATTGTGACTGGCTCCTGTTTGCAACTGTTATTAATGCAAACAACTTGCACTGGTATATAAACAATTTTTAGTGCCTGTTATGTAGTTGGCTGGCAGATGTACTATAATAAAGTAGGTAATCTTACTTTACTTAAAAAATAGTAAACTTGCCTCTTGGATCTCTTGGATAAAATTTCTAGTCTGCGTGTTACAGTTCCAGCAGTCAAAGGCAGCGGTTTCAAATTACTTTTCTGCTAGGCAACATTGATAGTAGTTTAGAGTTGTGAAAATTAGTAGAGAGATGCTCTGGGTAGTGCAGCACAATTGAGAATATTTTGTTGTTGTTTTGAGTATCCAAATTCTGTTTAGATATTGGGTGGTTTGTGTAATTTTGTTGTTATCACCTGCAGTGAAATAGGTTTATCCAAATGCAGAGATCTTGATATGTTTAGTGAATTAGCAAGGAAGGGAAGCCAATGTAAAGAGTTTAATGTATGTAAAGGAGAATCATAGAATGGTTTGAGTTGGAAGGGACCTTAAAAGATCATTGAGTTCCAACCCCCCTGCCATGGCCAGGGACACTCCCACTAGACCAGGTTGCTCAAAGCCTCATCCAG
>NW_010135952.1:0-16664 GCF_000699245.1 Pterocles gutturalis | reverse complement strand
CATCCACAACTTCTCTGGGTAACCTGTTCCAGTGCCTCAACCATCCTCACAGGAAAAAATGTCTTCCTAATCTTACTGGAACAAATCTCACTGGAACAGGCTGCCCAGAGAGGGTGTGGAGTCTCCTTCTCTGAAGACATTCAAAGCCCACCTGGATGTGTTCCTGTGTGATCTGATCAAGGTGTTCCTGCTCCGGCAGGGGGATTGGACTAGATGATCTTTCGAGGTCCCTTCCAATCTCTAACATTCTGTGATTCTGTAATCTCTAATCTAAATCTACCTTTTTTCAGTTTAAAACCATTACCACTTGTCCTGTCACTACACTCCCTGACCAAGAGTGCCTCCCCATCTCTCCTGTAGGCCCCCCTCAGGTACTGGAAGGCTGCTATAAGGTCCCCCCAGAGGCTTCTCTTCTCCAGGCTGAACAACCCCAACTCTCTCAGCCTGTCCTCATAGGGGAGGTGTTCCAGCCCTCTTGATAATCTTCGCAGCCCTCCTCTGGACTCACTCCAGCAGGTCCGTGTCCTCCTTATGTTGGGTGCCCCAGAGCTGGATGCAGTACTCCAGGTGGGGTCTTGCGAGAGCAGAGTAGAGGGGGAGAATCACCTCCTTCGACCTGCTGCTAATGCTTCTTTGGATGCAGCCCTGGACACGGTTGGTTTTCTAGACTGCAAGTGCAGATGGCCTGCTCATGTTCAGTTTCTTATCCACCAACATCCCCAAGTCTTTCTCCTCAGGGCTGCTCTCAATTAATTCTCCTCCCAGCCTGTATTTGTGCTTGAAGTTGCTCCGACCCATGTGCAGGACCTTGCACTTGGCCTTGTTTTGAACTTCATTAGGTTGGCGTGGGCCCACCTCTTCAGCATGTCCAGGTCCTTCTGGATGGCAGAGGAGGGGAAGACATCCAGATCAGATTTCTGTTATCAGTATCAGCATCAGTATGCTGATGGGAAGCAATATAATGACGTGAAACCAATATGATGTCATGACCTAGTTTTCTAGTTAAGTGATGTTGACTCTACCTATCCTTGATCTGGTGGGAAAGAGACTCTGTTAGTTTTCATTGGCTGATGGATTTGTTTTAATATGTAGCATGTTTGTAGGGTGAATTGGTAGGTAGGTGGTGGGACAGGTGGATCCGTTTTGGAGCATGTGGTACATGACCAGATTTTTTCCCTTAAGTTATGTTCTCTTGATAAGTGAAAGTTGCATATAAACTAGCAATCTTAAAATACTGCGTCATCTGTTCAGAGTATAGACTTTAAACAGAATTCCTGCATTTTAGTGCAAGAGACATGGTAGTGTATCTCTGTAGTCTGGCAACGCACTGTCTGCCCTCTTTAAAATACTCCTTTTTCTCCCCATGGAAGTAAGAAAGCTGTGTTGAGGAGGCAGTTGGGTGAAGGCACAAGAACCATGTTCTTGTTAGTCTGGGGAAGTCAGAGAGTCTTGTCTGCTTTCAGTTTTCAGCATAGCAGGGGCTTCTTGCCAAGTGTTACACACCATCTTTAACTTCCTGGGGCCAGTTTTTCCAAGCTGGTTTGTAGTTGCTCTTGACCTTTCTGTCTAAGTTATTTAGCATATGCATTTCTTGATCTACAGAATTCCTAGTTATAATGAAATTAATACAGCAAACTGATTACAATAAAGTCCAAGATAACCAGTCCACTCTGTTGTCTCAATGCTGCATAGGTAGACTTAGGAAATAGGTGGGATCTTTTTTTAGCAGGGCAAATGACTTTTGAAAAACAGGAGCTTCTGGATTAAGTCAGTTCAAAATTGATGTACTACAGGGTGCTTAAATATTTATGATGTGCTGGGCTTTTTTTCTGTTTATCAAGACCACCTTTCATATTCCCACACTCATATGGATAGTAGAGGAGGAGGACGTGGAGGACAGAAACGCAGATGTAGGTCCCAGCTTGATACTGGAATGGCAGGTTAATTGTGGTGGATTTCCATTTTCCCTAGACAATAAAGCATGGTATTTGGGGGAGAGCCCTCTGATAATTTTTATTCCATGTATGTGAGAAACTACTACACGCCAGTAAGTACCAGGAGGAAGTAGAGCTTTTGTTTTATCTCATGAGGGGTACACCATGTCTGAGATTAGTGACAAAAGAACTTTGATATTTATTAATAATATTGATTCTCTTTTATTGTCTTTAAATGCAAGACTGTCAATTTGATGCCAGGCAGTCACTATAAGAGAATATTTGCTTTACAGAAGCATTAAAATTACAGAAGCAAATAGGATTACTAGTTCTTTTCTATACCAACTACCAAAAACCTGTTGGAATGTGAAGAGGCTCCAAGCAAATAGTCTAGTGGCAAAATGCGTTTGTGAAACTGCCTAGTTTTGCTTACCAATTGTAAATTACACATCTGTGCCATAAATACTCAAATTTGAAAATGAGGCCTGCTGATGTGAAGGAATTTCTGCCCGCATGTTGGCAACTAGTAGTCCAGTTGACAAATGTCAGGAAGGAAACTGATGTAAAAATAACACAAGGTTGAGTTGGCAGAGCACAGTTTCTACCATCACATCTTCTTGTCATTTTAAATAAGCCATTGCTAATTGTTAGGCGAGTCTGATTCTCTACTTCTCTTTCCCAGTTTGTTTTATTATTTCTTGTGCAGGGTATTTTTTAATGGGAGATGCAAGGTCAAATATAAGCCGGTACATTTTAATTTATGTATTTTTTAGTCACAGTGTCAAGCTATAACTATGAGGAGAAAGGGAAAACAGCTTGGCATACAATGAAAATGAGTGCTTGAAGTCTGACACTTCTGTATTTGCATGCTGTATGTACTAAAGTCACAGACTTGCAGAAACAGTTGGCCTCTCTGTAGTCATGCTGAACACTGAAAATGTTCTGACGTGTAGTGGGACAAACATCCAGTGCTTTGAGGTGGAGAAGGCTAGGAAGAAGCCACTGCAAAGGAAAATGGAAGCACTTTTGAGAGCTGAGCAGGCTAGATTTGTTTTCAATTTTGGAACCAAAGCTAAATGGATTTATTTCTCTTGAACCTTTTTATTAACACTTGCTCCTAAATTGAAGTGATTATTGTTAAACTAAGTAGAGCAGCAGCATACTCCTGAGAATGTCATAAGTCTCCTTCTGACCTCTCTGTTAACTGAGATTTTATTTTAAATCTTTGAAGCCTGGTTTAAAAATCAAACTCTGTGGTGAAATTATTCAAGAATGTTGACCTTTTCACCAAGTAGTTTAATAGTAGCTTCACAATAATATTTTACAGAAACTAAAATATTTCAGGTGAAGGTCCTAAATTTGCAAGTACTCCTGGGCATTTCTCTTCCTGTTGTAATTGAAAAAAGTGAGGTCTTGGCAATGATAAGGCTCTTAGTTGTTGTGTGATCTTATCTCCAAGTATTTTTATATAAACTGGAAAACCTAGTCTTTTTATTTTTTTCCTTCCCACAAAGAAATCCCCCTGAAACAGTTTTCCTTGAAGTCTCATAAATCCCTGCATAACACCTTATCAGCTCCATTATCAAAGCTATTTAGTTATTTAGTTCCTTTTTTAACCTCGTAAGAACGTAATTCGCTGTACCGTTTATCCTCCAGTTTAAGCTTTGTGCAATTTATCTGCAGTTTTTCAACCCCCCCCCCCCAATTTCACATTAGTCCGATACTTAAAGGAAAAGCTTTCCCAGATGCTAAAACAGAAATTTTGTGCATGTTCTTCTCTGGTAGAAATGTGGGGGGGATTTTTAAGGTACTTACCCTTTTGCAATAATGCTGTGACTGCCATTTTAAATTTAAAGTAGAAAATACAATACCTTCAATGAGTTTCAAGAAAAATAATATTTTTTACAGCTTTGTACTTGAAAACCATGCCCTTGAACATGCATTAGAGGGAGAGTTAAGTTTTGTTATCACAATTTTATGGTTTGGATTGCTGTAGCAATATAATATTCCATCTTTGCTCACTTACCTCATCTTTCCCTCCTTTGCTCCCTTCTTACGTTTTAATTAAAGCCAGCTGCAACTTTTTCCACTTGCTTTCCTTTCCCTGTGTCTCTCATTGTGCTTGCAGGCGTTTCACCTATGGTCAATACATCATTTTTAGCTAGTGTTAACACAGAGGAGCAGCTTGGCTGTGTATAATGACAGTGGGCAAAAAATGTCAGTCTGATTCACATAGTGACGTTGTAATTTAGTATGTTACCTGTAACTTTCCATGATTGCCCAGGAGGGGTTTTGTTGTGCTGTGATCTTCCTTCCTTCCTTCCTTCCGACTAAAAATGGGAGACAAAAAAACTCTATCTCACTTTGAAATTACTTGACCAAAAAATGGCAATTAAATGGATGTCCCAGGGTATCCTTTCAACTACTTCTTTCTTGTCAGGTTTAATTTTTTCCTAGTATCTGTATAATGTTTCAATGCTTATTTTATTATTGAAAAAGCTGTGTAAATTGTGTACACGAGTCTTTGGCTTGCACTGTAGCATGCTTTGCATAGTGGCGTCCTGTCTGTGAATGGAGTATCTCAGTGCTATAGTAATAAACTAACATTTATACATTTTGGTAGCTAAAGCATATGCAGGTGACAATTTATTTCTAAAATTAGAGCTATGTCTTAATATGAAGTTTTTGATGTGACATTCTGGCCAAAGGATTAGCCGCTTTTTTATTTGGTTGATTTTAACTGTGTTCTTTGACATTCCCATTTTTAATACAGCTTGCTTAAAGATCTGTAGAGCAAAATTTCTTTGAATGAGGGATTTTGTAAGTGTGTATTGTTCACTGGCTAAGCTAGATGAGCTGTCCTGCTTCTTTGTAGACCCTGCATCTGTATCCCCTGGTGATCTAGGACTTCTGCAGTACTTCTGAAATCTCTGCACCAGATTCAGTGTAACAATGTAGGTGAGAAAGCTCAGCATGGATCCACTTGGTGGATTACCAGAAAAGACAGCATATTTACACTGAATGGGGTGGATGAGGAGGGAAAAAATCAAGGTGCACCAGAACTTCATGTGAGAATGGTATGCTGCCTCCCTGCGAGTCGAAGTTTCTAATACATTTTGGGCTTATGCATTTTGGGCTTGCATCTTTTTTTTTTTTTTTTTTTTTTTTTTTAAAGGAGGGGGGGGGAAGAGACCTGACAGTCAACTAAATATTTCCTAAAGCTGCCTAGTAAGGTAATGTGTACATGGCCAGATGCAATTCCTTGTTCAGTCATTCACTCTTTCTTACTAGAAAATAAAACAAAACAAAAAAAGTTGCTATCAGTTTGTAACAGCACAGCTTTACATTGGCGACCATTAGATTCTCTGCCACCTTGGAATTCCCGTGTGGCCTTAGTATGTTGTTTGCTTTCTGATCTGAGCCATGTTCCTTGGAAAAGGTCATGTCTGCAGTATTTTTGGAAATTATATTTATTTTCCGCAAGTGTGCAACTTCAAAACAGCTTAGCTGCTCGCAACAGAGCCTTCCTGTTCAGGGAAAAATATCCTCAAAAATAGAATCTAGGGATATGGGGTATTTGGAGTATGAGTTCACGGTTTTGTTACTTGCGGTTTTAACTGAAACATTGTAGTTTTTCATTAGCTGTTGTTTACTTCAGCATACCATGAAATAGTCTTCCTCCTCACCACTCTGGCATATAGCCGTATCTGGCGTTTTTAAACCACTCTGCTAAATTAGTTGGCTTTTAAAAGGAATATATGCCTCTTTGGTATAGCAGGGTATTAACCTAGTGTCTGTAACATCGACTAATTTTTGATTCATTTATCAGTACAGTGATCTGCTATTGCATGCTTTCCATATCTCAAAGAGGAGGAACTGAACTATTTACCAGGCTGTATTTTTACTAGAGGCAAAGCTTATATCAGCATTTGGTCAACTCCTAGAAAGGACTAGGTAGTTTCCAAACATAGTAGCAAGTTGATATAAACAGTGAGTTCTTTCTGAGTCATTCTCCTGGAAAGTACCATCAGTGTGTTCCCAGGGATTTTCAAGCATTAGCTGTATGTGGTGAATACCAAAAAATCCTGCCTTCCCTCTATGGTGCCATTGTACTTTGAGTGATTTGCCCAGGGATGCCCAGGCAGAGGAGGGATCCGAGTTTCTGCACCACAAATATCAGTGGTATCACGTAATGTATGCCTGAGGTGGAGGTTGTATCTAGCTAGCTTAACACAAAAAAGCCACAGGCTGACTGTTCTTGCAAGCTATTCATCATTTCAGCCTTTTCAATACATGAAAAGGTGCGTGTGTGTGTCTTTTCCATGAACACTTAATCTCTAAGACAATCATAGAATCATAGAATGGTTTGGGTTGGAAAAGATCTTAAAGATCATCTTGGTCCACCCCCCCTGCTGTGGGCAGGGACATCTCCCACCAGACCAGGTTGCTCAAAGCCTCATCCAGCCTGGCCTTGAACACCTCCAGGGATGGGGCATCCACAGCTTCTCTGGGCAACCTGTTCCAGTGCCTCACCACCCTCCCAGGAAAAAATGTCTTCCTAATCTCTAATCTAAATCTACCTTTTTTCATCTTAAAACCATTACCACTTGTCCTATCACTACACTCCCTGACCAAGAGTCCCTCCCCATCTCTCCTGTAGGCCCCCTTCAGGTAGTGGAAGGCTGCTATAAGGTCCCCCCGGAGGCTTCTCTTCTCCAGGCTGAACAAACCCTCAGCCTGCCCTCATAGGGTAGGTGTTCCAGCCCTCTTGATAATCTTCGCAGCCCTCCTCTGGACTCACTCCAGCAGGTCCGTGTCCTCCTTATGTTGGGTGCCCCAGAGCTGGATGCAGTACTCCAGGTGGGGTCTTGCGAGAGCAGAGTAGAGGGGGAGAATCACCTCCTTCGACCTGCTGCTAATGCTTCTTTGGATGTAGCCCAGGACACAGTTGGCTTTCTAGACTGCAAGTGCAGATGGCCTGCTCATGTTCAGCTTCTGATCAACCAACACCCCCAAGTCCTTCTCCTCAGGGCTGCTCTCAATTAATTCTCCTCCCAGCCTGTGTTTGTGCTTGAAGTTGCTCCGACCCATGTGCAGGACCTTGCACTTGGCCTTGTTTTGAACTTCATGAGGTTGGCATGGGCCCACCGCTCAAACCTGTCCAGGTCCCTCTGGATGGCATCCCTTCCCTCTAGCACATCAACTGCACCACACAGCTTGGTTTCGTCATGCTGAGGGTGCACTTGATCCCACTGTCCACATTGCCGGCAAAGATGTTAAACAACACTAGTCTCAATACTGCCCTGAGGAACACCACTTGTCACCGGTCTCCACTTGGACAATGAGCTGTTGACCTCAACTGTTTGAGTGTGACCATCCAGCCAATTCCTTGTCCACCAAGTGGTCCTTCCATTAAATCCGTGTCTCTCCAATTTAGAGACAAGGATGACACGTGGGTTAGTGTGAGAAGTCCTGTGTTTACAATTGCTCAGTACTGCAAGGCATCTGAGCATGCAGCCAATTTACCTAGGCATCGTTCTGCTCCCCAGCCTCTGCTGCACATGTTTCCAATTTACCTGTTTGGTTTTTAAATCAAGAAAGAACATGGCGCTTGCCAGCCAAGGGAGGCAGAGCAAGATGAGTTTTTTCCAAAGCGACAGTAAGGCTGGTTGGGACTTGGCCCAGGCAGAACTTTGAGCTTAGTATCACCTGTGATGAGACTTTCTCTCTGGCTTGCCTTTACCTACAGGATTTGGACTGCTCCTTCTAGACTTAGAAAGGTCCTTGGACAAAAAGTACCTTGGCACTGGGTGTTACTGTCATAACATCTTCCCAGAGGATAAGCTGACAACAACTTGGGAATGATCAGAAACAGGTGTTACAGTGGGTGCAGCACATCTTCACTGAATACATCACTGTTTTTCTGAGGAAGAGAGATCTCGGTTGCACTGTTGTGTAACACATGCTACCTGATATGATAATGATGGGTTGGGATATTTTCAGTTTTATTTCAGATGTACTCTTTTGCTGTGTGTTACTGGTCTTTGTCTCATTTCTTTCTTTGGAAGTGAAGAGGTTGTGGGCTATTGAGTTGAATACAGAAAGTTGTTGCTCTCATACTCTTGTCTTGTAGTAGAAACAGTTTCTATTTAATTGGTTAAAGTTGTCTTCCCAGTATTCATATGTTGAACAGCTTCAAAATGTTGCATTAGTAGATTTAGATAATTGGAGCAGTGATGGTACACATCAGGCAAGGTGGCAGCTGTGGCTCTGAGCTTTGTATCTCTGCATCAGTGAATTTCTTTTTGAAGTAGATAATTGCAAGGATTTTAAACAAAGAATGTAATCTTTAACCGTTGGCAGTCTATATATCTCCACCAAAAATGAATGCCACTGCACTTACGCTGTGATCCAGTATTGTCGCTTCTCTATTAAGCACTAGGTCTTGCTGAGCTGCTTGATATTACCTAATCCTAAATTAAATCCGACCAATATTGCACTCTGAAGCTGCCTTGCATCTCGTTCTTTCAGTTTTTCCTTTATAAGAAATCAGTGTTATGTGTAAAATTCAGACCTGTACAGCTATTTCAGTCTGTTAATTGAATTATGAAAAGCTTAAAAGGTAAGCTTAGTGCATTACTGCTAAAGCCTACTGATGTCTTACAATGTTGCATTCTTCTAATATGGAGGTCTAGCGGTACATTACCTGCGTGCAGTGATAGCTCTAATTGGAAACCTAATAGGATACAAGAGATTTCTAAGACTATTAGAAATAATATATCATTTTTAAGTCTGTGGGATTTTTTTATTGATAGTCCTTTGGGTTGAAGCTGGAAATAAAATGTAAAATGTTGAAATATTTCTCGTTGGTTCAGAGGGCTGTATTCAGTGCTAATCACACATCACATTTTGTGAGTGCTGAAGTGCTCCCAGTTGGCAGTTCTTGTGATAGAAATTCCAACAGTAAATCAGTGGTACCAAAGCTCAAGTACCTGTTCCGTTCAGTAGCTTCATCTTTAGGGGAGGGTGGGAGGATGGTTGCTGGTGCAACTTACAGTAATAACAGTGTGTCTCTAGGTTGCGAACACGTATATAAAGAGGTGACTTCTTGGAGTGGTGGCTAAGGGTGCCTCAGAGAGTCCTTTTCAGCAAGTTTTGACAGTTAAGCTGATGTCTTTCAAGAGGCAGAGCTTCCTGTGGAAATAAAATGTTCTTCCAGTCTAGTGCACAAGTGGTAGCTGGAGAGTACTGAGTGCCCAAATCTATGGACCTGTATAGGACAGGGACAAGTCATTAAGGTGGAGTGAGATGCCAGGAGTGTTCAGAATGGAATGGCTTTTACTCTAATTTAGTACCGATCCTGAGCTGTGCGGGGTTTGTATTCTGAGGAGAGAAATCTTCCACTGGTGACTGGTGCATCACTTGGCAGAGAACCTGTCTCCCTTTACTGATTTCTTACACGCTTTCCTTCCCCTGAGAGCATGCTTTTAGTCATAGCTTTGCTATTGTTGAACTATTTAGCACCAACATATTGTGAAGTTTTATTTTTAGTTTAATCTGAAAATAAAATTTTAGGTTTGATAACAGAACTAACTCCATCTCTCCGCTGACGCCCCTGCTGTCAAGAACACGTTTACCAGTACTGCAAAGAGCAGGGGGAAAAAAGCACGTCTCTGATCACTGTTGCTACATTGAGAATTTCTGTTTTTGTAATTGTATTTCTATTTGTAACACTGTTGCTAACACCTAGCAATTACTCTGACTCCCTTCACATTAACCAAATACGTATTGTCATGTGTGTATTGACTTTATTGGATTGCCTTTGTTCTCAAGTAATACTGCTCCGTGATTGTTACAAGAGCCTTTATTTTTTTTAGTCCTTCTGCTTTATATTAACCTTGTTAAAAGAATGGGGAAAGAAGAGCAAGGCTGGTTTTTGTTCTATTAGGGATGTTAAAATCCAACCCCTTATAGAATAAGGGGAGCAGAGATTTCCAAAGCCACAGCACATCCATGATGGAAAAAGCTGTGTCAGCACCTCCCTTTATGCAAAGGGAGTTTTTGGTTCTGGCGTCTTACTGATAAAATACTACCATAGCAGCACAGAAAGAAAGAGGTAGCAATGGGGTCCTAAACCATTAATGGCTTTATAGATTGAGCTGTTCTTAGAAATACCCAGTGACATATGGCATGCTACAGAATACAAATGTCTGAGGATCTCAGTAAAACTAATTTTCAACAAGCAAACATTTGTGTTCTGCAACACCTTTAGTTTGTACTGCTCTTAGTGAGGTGCTGTCAGGTTAGGAGAATCTAAAAGTAAACGAAGCTGATTTGAGAAAGCACTGTTTTAATTTGACACAGTGATTTTAATTCCCCTTACAAAAGTAGTTCCCCAGTACAAACAATATCAATGGGGTGACTTCATGTGGCGTCATTTTAGAAATCAGTGTTGCAAAATGACAGAAGTGTAGAAAATTTTGACAGTAAAGAATATCATCATATGTTTGGCTTTCTTCAATTATACCATGAGCCTTGAATTAGCAATAATACAGGAATATATTTTAATTTTAAAGAACACACAAGATTAATAAAATCAATGTAAGTCCTTAATTTATTTAGTATGGTGCTTGATGACCTGGAAAAGCCGTTTCTGAAATAGAGTAGGAATTTGTTCTTTGAAACTTAGATTTTCTTTTGTATTGAGATTGTGTACCATGTTTAGGAGTAGTTTTGGGCAATGCTGCTTTTATAAATGTCAGGAGAGAGAAGCTGAAAACCATACCCACCTCTAGTTTCTCAGCTTTGCTAGGCAGTCTGGAACACTGAGAAGCCTGGGTAAGATCTTTGAGATTTGGAGAGATAGATTTTGGAAGCATTAAATCTACTTTTAGTCCCTGTCTTTACTTCAGGTAGTGTATGAAGTGTAACACTGAAAACTTTCTTCCATATCGTACTTGAGGAATGTAAGAGGTCATATTTATTTGAACTGTGGTAACATTCCTAAACCATTTGCTTTTTTTTATCTCTCAGCGCTGGTCCCAAAGGTGATAATATCTACGAATGGAGATCAACCATTCTAGGACCTCCAGGTTCAGTCTATGAGGGAGGTGTTTTCTTCCTTGACATCACATTTACACCAGAATATCCTTTCAAGCCTCCAAAGGTAAGAGACCTCTAGCTGATGTCTCAAGGCATGAATGCTCAACAGACCATTAACAGCAAGCAGTGTTAATGGAATGCAGCCCATTTGAAAGCCACTCTCTTTAAGAGCAAGTTTAGGCTCCTTTTGGACGTTAGGTTGGTTTCTATTAGCTAAGATTAGTGGCTTTTACAATCCTCTTGCTCACTATTTTGGAGTTTGTTTTCTTTTTCCTTGTTTCTGTTTATAAGAGGTCCTAAGCAATTAGTGCAAGCATCAGGACAGGACTGAGAAACTGAAAAGTAAATAAACTTGGGGAGAGGAGAAAGGATACAAATATTTGTTTCTCAAACCACTCAGTTACCATAAGCATAACAGTCATATGTGGTTTTGCCACTAAAGTAGTATTTAATTTTTCAGTTTTGTTGGGTACTTGGGTTGTTCACTTACTTGTACACTAACAAACTTTTTCTGTAGGTGTGTTGTATTTGTGAAGCTCTTATATTCCAGTGGTGTTGTGTTCCAATGCTACACGGCAGAGGCCAGTGCAAGTGAATGTTATCTTGTGGTTCACATACTTGGCCAGAGGAAGAGTGTTGGGTTACAAGAAGAAGTGGTTGTGTATACAGTTCATGTTTGCCTTGTATCTGAAAGCATTTATGTGCATGTTTAACTTTCTACTTAAAAGTAATTGCATTGATGAGATAAATGCCAATGACTGCCCCATCTTCAGACTTTGGTATAGTCTGCAGTAGAAAGGACTTGCCTGCCATAGTTGGGGCTATCAGTCCCTCTCAGCGCAGACAATGTTAATTGGTCATACCAGACAAATTAATGCAAGCTTCCCAAATTAATGAAACTGTTTGTTCTTGCTGGCATAACTTCAGGGTTTCTGGTAGTATCAACAGAACCTTAAATTCTACCCCTAAGCTAGGGCTCCTATTCACAAGCAGCATGGTCTGCCCTGGGACATCTTTAGTGATTTCTTTCTGATGCCTGTCCTTCCCTCTTTGGAGGTTCTGTGGCAGCACAGATGGTTCTCTTGTGTCTTATGTTAGAGTTTAATTCAGTTCAGAGTAGTTGTTTGTTATTTTGTTTTAATTAGTTTGCATTGGATAATTTATTGTCCAGCCTACTATGTGAAATATCTAATGTCATGAGCCCAGTGAGCATTTAAAGAGGGAGATCTTACCTTCCTGTGTGTGCTTTGCTACAGCTTTGCTTTCTATGCGACAGGTCAGAAGCATTTGTCATCCCAGGCTTATCCAGCCTGATGTCTTACAAAACCATATTATAACTACCAGTGGTATTGAGACAGCCCTGTGTGCCAAGTTCCCTGATGCAGAACCAAAGATACAGTTTTGTTGTTCTAGCTCAGCACTGCTTTCTGCTCTGTGCTTCTAACAGGGATCTCTTTGGCTTAATCTTTGGTTCTAAACCCTCATCCAGATGAGAAGAAGGGTGGGATTAAAAAAAACCCTAAAAACAGGCACTGCTTAGTGAGGCCTTAAAGGGACTAGTTTAGTGAAGATTCACTGTATTGTAGCAGAGTTACATTTAAAAGGAGTCTTTCATCTAGCAGAGTCCAAGTTGGTTTACAAACCACATAAATGTATGGAAATAAATACATATAGCATCAGTCACATTGAGATGGGATATAGGAGAAAGCATAGCAGTGCTCTAATAGAACACACTTGTGCTACTTGGGTACCTCGGGTTTAAATGAATAACCTCTCTTTTGCTGAGAACCAAAGACTCTTACAGGAGCTCCTGTGTTAACACCTATGGTAGTGTTTATCAATGATAATGTGGAAAATACAATTATCATATTGCTCCTGCTTTATTCGCACTAATTTGTTGATTTCAGATTGCCCAACTGCTTGCAGTGACTGATAAATATTGTTTGTGGGTCATCTGGAAGTGGTGGGAGTAATGTAATTACTATAGCCTTCTATTTGTCTTTTAGGGCAAGAAGTAAAGAAACAGCTAGTTGAAACAAAACCCAGTGTATCATTTTTATTATAAACCCTATTAGAGCAGTAGAATGGTTGAAGGCTGTTTAAAAAGCTTTGACCTCTGAAAAGATCAAGCTATCTAGAGTGGAAGGACTGGTTTCCCTTGAATCTTCCTTGGTAAGCCTTGCAAGAGTGGTGGAAGAAAACCTCTACTGCCTCTCTGAGTCCTCTGTAATTCTTACAAGAACAGTCCCTGCTGTGGGCTGTCTCATGGTGAAGTGCATATAACAGAAGACATTTCATAACTTGAAAATGAAATGTCGTTAAAGGATTTACCTCCTTAAATGAAGTGAGATGAAACTGGTCATCCTGGCAGGCTTCCAAGCCCTTAGGAATATGCATGAGAGAAGGTGTTGAGGCATAGCCACTATTGACAAATGCCACAGGGTTGACAGCATCCTAGAGAGGTGTGATGAAGGACATACAGGTGCAGCCTTTGAGAACTGGGTCAGTATGTTAGAGTAAGCTTTTGGAGGGAGGATGTTGCTATAGGAGAGCCAGAGGGCTGCACTGGAAGTGATATTAACAGATTCCTGGGAGGATATAGAGGGATTGTGCTACTGTAGTTGAGGCCGGAGAAATTAAAAGTATAAAAATTTGGCTTGGAAATGCATTGCACAGTACAAAGAACTTCAGTGGGAGAAGTCTGATACAGAGAGAGATACTCTCTCTCTCTCCTGTCCTAAATACACATAATGGAGTTCTGTTGCATTTATTGAGCATTCCATGCAACACTTTGAAGATGTTAGCATTAATCTGTTCTCTGCTTTTATGTTTTCTCATTTTATGTGGTATTCTGGTTTTGCCTTTGTTTCAGATAGCAATTGAGTCAGGCACTTGCTGGGGGGCATGGATTCAGGAGAACCCAGTAAACAAGTATAATGAGAATTTAAGAGTTCAGTACTTAGTCCTCAAGGTGATTGCTATTCTTTTGTACTATTACAATGGGCATTTTCCCAAGAGTTACATTATAGTTGGGTTAGATTTTATTTATTGAGGTGAAAACAGTAGCTTGTGTTGACCTGGTGTTTGCTTTGATCGTTTGTATTAGTAACCTTTAACCACTTCCTTCCCCCCTTCCCCTTTTGCTGCTTTTGTAAATTAACCTCTGCTATCACTTCAGGGTAAGGTTGAGATTAGCTCCTTTTATGTCTTTTCAAAAGCTGTGCTTAACTCTGTGGAGTTACTGCATTAATGTAATCTCAGGTGGGACATTTCCAAAGGATTGTTCAGTTACACTATATTTTTCTGCTATTCCACATGCTGTTCTCTTGACCCTGAATACATTATGATACCTTCTAAGTAACTTGGTTTCTCTTGGTTTTTGTCTGAATCTTCTAGCTTTATGTTATTTTATTTATTTTTTTTTCTTTAAGGTGTAATGAACATTTACTTTAAATGTTTTTGTTTGTTTCCAAGTGGGCCTGCAATTCCTCCCCCTCTGCTAGCTTCATTTGGGTTCCCTGCATGACTTGCTTTTGTACCATCAGCAAAAATTATAAATGACAAACAGCTGGACTACGTGTCTAACACCATCCCAGTTCTGACTTGCTGCTTAAGTGAAGAAAAAAACAAAAAGTTATTTTTCCCCCAGGGCTTTGGTTAGGTAGATTTCCTTTAATTGGAGAAAACGACTTTTGGTGCCATGGGTATAAGCCTTAAGGATTATATTTTAAGGCTTCTTAAGGAACCAGGCTGTTCTGCAAATGTATGGGAGTCTTCTTTCACCTCCTTCCTGAGTAATAATTAAAAAGTAAGTCTAATTCTTAGAGGCAAAAACATGATTTGTGCTTTGTTTTCAGTTATTAGTCAACTGGACTGAGAGACTGCCTACAGAGATTGCTTTCTACAATATTGAATATTTAGCTTTTGGGTTTAGAATCAGGATTAACAACTTTCTGTCTTTACAAATTAGAACTCTTGACCTCTCTGTTAATTTGGTCCTTATTGTATCAACTTGGAAGTACTCCACACTTCCCCTTCTGGAAGTGTTTAATCTGTTAAAATTATTACCTCACCTACATTTAGAAGCCTTCTTGGAAGGAGACCAAAGCTGCAGGTCAAATAGAGAAATACTGAGCAGAACAGCAGGCTGAGCTGACGGCTGCTCGGGAACCCAGGGCAGAATCATTGCCAGCAACTGCAAAGGCCACAAATTTCTGTTTTGCCTTAAACAGTGTGGGCTGGGGCAGGTGCCGCAGTCAGATCCACCCTCTGCTCAGGCTTATGTATGTGGACTTCCATTAGGGAATCATTGCTGCTCTTCCTCTGAGGATTAGATGATCTGGGAAACAAAGGTTGTTTTGGTTTCTTACCTGCTGTACTTCTTAAGGTTCCTTAGGTAGACAGCAGCAGGGGTCTGGGTTTTGGAGTTGAAGCTTGTTGCAGAAGGTGTGGGAGGGGGACACATTTCTGCTCTCTTGCAGACATTTTGCTATTCCCACCCATAATGTGCAAAAGTGAAGGGATTTGGGGTTTGTTTGTTTGTTTGCTTGCTTGTTTTAATCTAAAATACGAGCAGTTTACAAGGCGCAAAGTAGAGTGTCTCCCCAAGCGTGCAGTGTGGGTGTCTCCTGTGTGACAAGTAAGTGCTTTTGCAAGTCCAGAAATAGCTGGTGTGCTCTGTACATCGGGAGCGTTCTTGGAAACACTGCACAGATGCAGTGCACGGAGACACGCCAGGCACTGGGGTTTTGTAGCTGTGTCACCCCACCCTGTGCCTGCTCCCCGAGGCTGCAAGAGGGAGGGTCACAGGCAAAATTTTTGCATCAGAAAGACGGTAGGAAGAATGAGGGTTGGCTGGCAAGTTTTATATGTGGGCTGGTCTAATCTCAAGAGAAAGCACTAGTTAGTGTGTTCTTGTCGTACCACACACTTTACCGAGCATGTTTCGCAAATACCCCCACAACCTATAAACAGACAATAAAATCTGTGGGTGTGGAGAGGTGACAAGTTCTGGAGATTTAGGGCACAAACCTGCCAACCTTTATTCACACGGATAATCCTAATTCATGCAAATTCCACCAAATCTATTGTCGCTGTTCATGCAGTGAGTTAGGGTAGGGTTTTTCTGCAGGTCACGTTGTATTCTCCTGAAAATGGCTCGTGGTGCTTTTGTTTCCCTTTCAGATAACTTCTGTGGCAAGCTGCCCATCTCAGTCACACCTCCCAAATTTTAAAATAATAAAATCCAGCTGACTACTCCTCAGCCCTTGGAAGTGACGGGAGCTGTGATTCCAAGTGCCCTGGCCTGTCTGTGGGATTTTACAAGTGATTGGGAGCCCCGTGGGAGAAAAATGCTGGTGTTAAAGCCCCCCAGGCCCCTTTGCCACTGTGAGCAAGAAGACAAAATGTAATAAATTAGATTTTAAAGAATCAAGGGAAAAAAAGAACCATAAAACTGTGTTTCACAGTGACGGCAAGCACCCAAGGTTGGCGGGTTAGCCGTTGTTTTGCAGGGAGATGGCAAACGTGTTGTCAGTGTGAGCGGGGTGCCGAGGCCGTAGCGATGCCCCGGGGCTCGGTCAGTCCCCCACGTTCTGCGTTCGGGTCCCCTTCTGGGAGCCGGTGCTG
>NW_010135951.1:27830-30512 GCF_000699245.1 Pterocles gutturalis | reverse complement strand
AAACCATTCTATGATTCTATGATTATATGTGGAACTTTAATGGATGGAAATAAATGAAAGGTGTATTATATACAAGCAGCTGTTTACTACTGAGGGAAGTTATCCCACTTGTACATGTTGAGGTGTGTTTACCGATATGGACTCGATAATTTAAATGCAAAAATAACCTCAAATTTAAGTTGCACTGATTTTCAGAATGGTAGAGTTGCAGAAATCTAGTTGATTTCAGTTCGAACAGGGATGGAAGATAGTGTAGAGAGGGGAATAGAATGTTACTGAAGGTGGGAGTGTGGAAAAAGAAATCAAATTAAGTGCTAAGAATGGAGTGTGGTGTACTGGGTGAAGTGGGAAGGCAAAATGAGAGGACAAGTAAGGACACAAAAAGCAGGCTAAATATTGGAATACCAGTAGGAGAGTGAAACCTGGAAAGATACAAAGACATCTTCTAATACAGCTTTCTTGTGCAGTGATTCGTACCAAGCTAGCAGGGACATGAAGCTAGTAAAATCAATGGCTAATATACTGACATACAAGCAAATAGTATGTGGCATAAAAAAAATGGTTGCATGCATTTCCCAAATGGAAAAAAAGAGGTATTAGTTACATTATATGCTCAGGAAAGCAAAATCACTAAAAAGCTGGTCATGATTGAATTGTGTGTATTCTGGGATGAGCTTTTCTGTAAGATTTACGAAGAATATTGAGAACAGTAAATGGCACATGATGATGTGTGGTTGGAAATTGCAACACCTGCTGAATCTAAAATGTATCTGTCAGTTCTCTAAAGAACAGTTTTCCTGAGTAATATATCTTGGCATGAAACAAAAATACGACTTTTTTTTTAATCCATCCTCAATATAAAAATGGAATTAAGGGAAAACACTGATTGTCATTTGCATGCTCTGTTTCTGTTGAAGAGGTTTCAGAGAGTTGAGGGGTAATATAGCCCTTTGGTTAAACTGCTGATGTGAAAGTCAGGAAATTCATGTGCTCTTTCTCTGTTTGTTGTGTGAGTGGGAGCTGGATAATCAGTTTTCTCCATATGCTAAAGGGGAGTAGTGATATTTTATCAAATGTGTAGCTTTGTTACTCTAGATTGTGCCTGTGTAATGTAAATCTCTAGACACAGAAACACAGAAACGTGCAGATGGATCAACGGAGGAAGATGTTAGTATGTTGTTAAAGGTTAACTTGAGAAAACGTGCCATAAAAACAGAGGTATGGACTGGGCTGTATAAGTGTCACTCATTGTAGTGTTCGTGCTGGGTAAGGTCTGAATATTCTTAAAGGAGTACGGAGAAGAGTAAGCATTTGTTTTGTACCTTTTCTCCTAGCATGGGCAGAGGATTTTGGAAGCTATTTTCCTGTTTGAAACATATATGTCAAATCTTGGAATTTTTTTTACAGGATATTCTCTTCAGTGTATGTTATTTTTTTCTTTTTCTTTTCTCTCTTTTTTTTTTTTTTTAATTAAAGCTGGATTGAAAGTGAACCACAATGGCTGCTGACATCTCAGATAGTCCTCTAAACCCAAGCTGCAAAATCATGACTTTTAGGCCTTCGATGGATGAATTCAGGGAGTTCAACAAATATTTAGCGTACATGGAATCACAAGGTGCTCATAGGGCTGGAGTTGCAAAGGTAAACATCTATAATGTAGAAGGAAAATTGTTCCTAATACCACTTTTCCCAGTATTTTTATTTTACTGGTTGCAAAACTAACCTTTTTAGTATTTAACATTTTTTTTCAAATGGTTTTCATTGGATAGATGTTGATCTGTTACTGTTTTAAGAAGGATCTTTTTGGTATCCCTGATGTTGCAGGCAAGCTAATGAAGATGTATACTGTTTTCTCTCTAACTGTCAATTGTTTCTGTGTTTACAATAGCAAAAGAGGATCTCTTCTTAATGCATGTTTAAACTAGTTTTTGGCAAATTGGAACAAAATAGGGAGTTTGTAGTATAAAATGGAGGGTCTGAATCTACCAGATGTTGAATTTGATCCTTTAAGGTTGTGTATAGCTATACTGGAGCAAGTAGTCCCACTGTAGTCAGTGGATGTATGCATGAAGATAGCAAAGATGTTTGAATGGAAATAATTTTCTTTTTAGTGGTGATCGTGTTATATTTTTGTTAATGAGAATTGTAGGTACACTAACTACCATTTCATAGCCCTTTGAACAATAGTATATCCAGAATCTTACAGTGTATGTGTACCTAATTGTCCTGGGTCCAGCTGGGATAGGGTTAATTCTTCGCAGAAGCTGGGAGTTGGGCATAGCCGGATATTCGATACCATGCTGACGTCATGCCCGGGATATAAGGGGAAGCTAGCCGGGAGAGGGGTCTCTTTTGTGAAGCTCGTGGTGGTGAGATTTTCATTGTATCAGTGTTTCCATTGTACTCTATATACTGTCTTATTGTTATATTCTCCTTTCTTTGGTTTTCCTCGTGTGGTATTATTAAAAATCTGTCGTTATCTCAACTCACGAAGTTCCACTTTTTTTTCTATCCCTCCCCATTTTACCGAGAGGGGAGTGGGAGGGGGGGAGGCGGTGTTGCGACCACGTGGTGGTGGTGGTCCTGACACCAAGACACTAATGCAGAGGGATTGTCAGAGATTAAGTGTGATGTAATGTAGTGTTAACACCATGTAAGTATTTATGCCATATCTCTCTTGCC
>NW_010135951.1:0-27799 GCF_000699245.1 Pterocles gutturalis | reverse complement strand
GCAGGACACATTTCAGGTCTAGCTTAGTTATTATAAGTAGTCAGTGGGAATAACTGTCTTTTTAAGCTAATATTACGAAGTCAAGACATTCAAAAATTGAGAGAAGAGAAACAAAACCTGCAATGCTTGGTTTCTCCCTGCATACTCTCTCCTCCCTTCTTCCTGTAAAACAAAGCAAAACTGCACCCCTCACACTTTGAAAACCGTGTAGTGTATTTGCTTTCTGATTTCTGAGGGTAGAGTACATATAGGTCATATTTTCAAACTCTTCTCTGCAGACAGGAGTAGAAATGTGATAAATAGCCTGAACTGAATTTTTTACGTATTCAACCATATTATGGAACCTATTTGTTTGTGCTGGGATGAACTATTGCAGTCCTCTCATCCTGAACAGTAAACTTAAGAGGAAATTAATCAGTGACATCTGCTGCTCAATGGATTTAACATGTATGTGAGCAGAACAGTATAGTTATGTGTCATTCTGTGGATTACATACATGGACTCAACAGTAAAAAAATACTTCTTTTCATATTTTTAATATAAACAGATTTATTTCAGCTGTTGGTAGTTTCTGATCCTGTTTCATGGGAATCTAGCGAAAGAAAGTGCCTTATGATCAGCCACTGAGGTGATACTAATTTTCGTCTATTTCAATTTGTTTATTTATATATAATGTGCTTGCTTTTTGTTGTAGTTTTACCCTAGCTGGCAGCCAAACACCAGGAGCTCACTCACCCTCCCCCTTCCCCACTTCCAGGGATGGGGAGAGAATAAAAGGGGTAAAGGGAAAAGAGACTCATGGTTGGGATAACAGTTTAATAAATAAACTACTACAACAATATTGAAAATAATAATAATGATGGTAATAATAGTAATATATACAAATATACAAATGAGTGATACACAGTGATGCTGCTCACTACCCAATGACCAAGGCTCTGCCCATTCCTAGCTAATGATCTTGGAGCAGAGAGAGTCCCAAAACCCCAATCTTGGAACAGAGGTAAGAGCTTGAGTATCCGAGAGACCCCTGAGAGAGGGGTGAGAGAGAGGAATTAGCACTTCCAGACAACTCCCTCATCTATATACTGAGCATGAGGTGCATGGTATAGAATAGACTACTGGCCAGTTTGGGTCTCAATCTGAAACCTAAGGTCAAATCCTAGGCTAGTAATTGGGGCTGTGCTCCCTCCCAGCTTCTCCTGCACCTGCAGACACTGGCACAGCAGAGAAACTGAAAAATCCTTGACTGTCGTGGCAGCGACTATAAACATCAGTATGTTACCAGCCACCTTCTCAGCAGAAATCCAAAACGTAGTGTCAGACTAGCTACTATGAAGATGGGTAACTCTGTCTCAGCTGAAACCAGGACACTTTCTCTGGTATGTTGTGTATGAAACAGACAGGTATACGTAAATGGCTGTATGAGGAAGCTGTTATATGAGCCAGGATTAGTGTGTAATATGTTTGGGAAAAAGAAATAAAAAATGAAATAGTTTTGTTTAAAAAGAAGTATATTTGTGACATACCCTTTATTGTTACTATGTCTGTCCTAGACTGCAACTAATCTTTTCATTCAATAGTATTAAAAATCAGAAGCTTCTTAATTTGAAAAATACACCCCCCCCCCTTATATTTAATTTTCCTTTAAAAGCTGTATATCTATTTACTTCTGACTGTTCTCAGGAGGTGTATCATCAAACATGATGCTATATTCCTTAAAAAGCTTCTGCAAACTTCTGTTCTTTTTTTTCTGATACATTCAAAATAAATAAGAGCTTCAGCTACACTTCATCAGTTTTTTTTGTGCTACTTCTTCTCTGTCAGGGGTTGAAGCAACTGGTTCCAGTTCCTTCCTTGTCAGCTAGCAATTAAACCTCCACATGCAGCCAGTGTAGGGGAAAAGGGCAGAGACACTGAGGATGTCCTGAGGAGAGCAATGGATGTAGTAACATTAGGAAAGACTGTGAAAGAAAAGAATGTGAAACAGCTTTGCCTTTATTGTGTAATTTAAAATTTCTGTAATATTGCTGTCACCTTCATACTCTTACTGCCACTGTTGCTCTTCCCTCCCTCCCCTCCCCCCCCTTTCTCGATTCTAGATGGACGTAATTTTCTGCAGTAAGCAAGCAAGAGATTAATTCTTGCATGTATGAAACATGTATGATCTGAATAGTCACTTGTTCCTGAAAGGCAAAAATAACATACTATCAATAAAATATACCAATGCTGTAATTTTAGAAAGGGTGGCACTTAATGCTAGCATGTGAACTTTATTTTCTGTAAACTTTGTTTTGAAGTTGAAGCACCTTAAAGGAACATTTTAATGGGCCAAAGTTGTAATAGTAGTTATCTTTTTAGGTTAGGCACATGAATATGTGAAACTGGCTTTTAAAAAATTCTAGATGCAACGACGATATCTACAAGGTATTTTATTATTTTAAAGAGTAAAATGCAGATGTTGGCTGTGGAATGGGTGCAGGCATATATTGTATTTAATGTACTTTAACACTAATCTAGTCAAAAGTCAAACTCATGATCATACAACAGAAGAACAGAGGTTAGGCTATGGTCTCTTCTTCTTCACCATGGTGTAATGCTGCAAGATTTAGATTAGAATCCCATAACTGAGTTGAAAATGAATGGGGAGTCTATTCTAGTAATTTAAGTGACAATCAAAGTACTGAAGAGATATGATGGCTTTCAGGATTAGTAAGAGAAGTGGATAGTAAATTTTGGGTGCATATTCGTAGCTAACACTGTTTAACCTGTATTAATTTTTAAATTTTCAAGCAAAATTTTATGTTTAAAAAATGTAATTAAATACAAATTGAAATACGACTTTTTTTCCTGATGAGATCACGAGCTCCTTCCATAAGGACAAATCCCACAGAGTTATTGCCATTATCAAACTATAGCTATTTATACTGTATTTTTTTTTTCGAAAAAGGAAATTATATTGTTTTCTGGCTCTCTTATTAACATAATTTCTTGATGAGATGATTATTAGATCTCATTGTCGGGTACTAGTGATGGAAAAATTTGGCTACAAATTGCTGTCCTCTCAAATTGTACACGTACATACAATTAAGATAAACTAGAAATCAGTGGCATTTTAAAAATAATTAAAGATTTGATTTACAGAGGTTGTAGCTTCTCTTATAGCACTTGGAGCTTCATACTGTTTCTGTTGAAGTCTTTAAAGCTGAACATATCCGATAAGGGCAGAATTTGGCCGTGTAGTCAGGGATTTGTAGGATTTTGCATAGTATAATTTGGCTTGTTTGAAGTTAATATCCCTGTGCTTATATGATTTAAAACATGTGTGTCTCTGTTTTTTGGCCATATACCTAGGATTTAATTCCCATTCCATTTATCACATTTCAAAACCATTTGGGAAGCTCTTCTCCATGTACAGGTTGTTAAAATGTGATAGTCCTAGGAGCACAAAAAATGTGTCTGTTTTTATATGCATATGGGATATCTGCTAACCTGGCTTTACAGAACACCTGGAATAATGTCTGTGACGTAAGAAAGCACAACAAAACCTTTTAAAAATAATTAATTGTTTTAGTCATGTTTTGTTTGTACTGTGACAGAGGAAGGGCCCTTCTAGCCATACCAATTAGGTTTGCTTTCCCCTTCTTCTGCTTGATACTAGAATAGCAGTGAAAGCATCTCTAGCTGTTTCCAGCCTGTTGGTTAGTTGCTATATATTACTCAGTTGTCTTGAGACTTTTTGTATTGTGATTTTCACTGTTTTTTTTGATACACCTCAAAAATTATATTTACATATAAAAAATAAACCAACTAAGTATTTTTGTCTTACCAAGTCAGTAATTCATACAGCAAAAGTTCAAGGGATATTTTCTGAGTTTTGGAAATTGTATTTAAAATAACAAGAATAAAATAAGTTTTGATAGTAATATCAAATGAACTTACAGAAGACCTAATTTGTATTAAGTCTAGGATGTACAGTCAAGTATGAACACAAAGAGAAAAAAAGACTACCAGAGGAGCTATATGCATAAGCAGAAACAGGAACCTCTAAACAGAGGTCATAGACAGACTAGGCATACCCAACACTTAAGGTTAAATGTGAAGGTGTAAAGGGAGAAGGCCTCTTCCCTGTGTGGAAGAATATGTGTATGTAAATGAGGATAAAATGGCTATAAAGCTTGCACATATTGTGGGAGGGAGGGGAGTGTGAGGAATAAAATGTTAAAAAAAAGAGTTCCTAATATTATGCCTGAAACAAATGATTAAGATACTAGACAAACAACATTAAACCATTTCCAGAGCAGATAATATACTGTGGCATTTCTGGAGCAAATTGGCTAAAAAATTTCCATTAGATTTTTGAAAGTCTGGAATGAGCTTTAGGCATAGATAATGTATTTTAGTCTTACTGTTGCAGAGGTTCCTATATTTAAAAAGGAAAACAAGGAATGAAAGCAACCGAACAACTGGAAAATGAGGCACACTGATAGATTAGTTGTTCTTTACTTGAGTAAGAAGTGTTTTGGAGACTGAAACTGCATTTATGTAGTGAAATAGTTAAATTAATTTGCATTCACATTGACAAGTATAAAAGAAATTTTGGAGCATGGGACTGAAAATAGATGTTGGCAAGTATAAGAAAAACATTTTAATTAGAACTGGGGCAGAAGTAGCTACATAGAAATAGTAGCCAGTGCCATTCAGAATCAAATGCAGAACAGGAGATTACAAGTATATGAAAGAAAATTTGGCAGAAATTTGTGCATTGATAGCACTCTGAAATAACCTCAGTTTTACTGATGTCCAGCCTTCATAGAAGAGACAGTGGTGTAATGAAGATGTCCGTATCTAAAACTGAATATATATCATGCTACATAACACTAGCACGATATTGATATATATTTTTTTATGTATGCATATATATATACATACGTAAGAAAGCTTTGCTTTAGGTTTTTCCTTTTCTATATTTGAGCGTTGAACAGCTGATGAATTCTATCACGATTGCTTCCATGGAATAAGCCTAACTTGCCTGACTTTGAAGGGGTTATTTTTACTAAAGGGAGTGTTAAGAGGCTTCAGTGGGACAGGTCAGTGGTAAAAACTCAGACTTAATCATTATTTCTAACTCTGATACTGACTAGCCATGTGTTGACATGATATTTTAACATCTCCAGTCCTTGCCCTGACCTTTGTTAGAAAATGCAAATTCTTTGGGGCAGGTAGTCTATTTTTCTTTTCTTTTAAAATGATGCTTAGCATATCAGTTCCCACAGAATTCACTTATCTAAGCAGTACTCTGATTACAGCAATAATAAAAATGCTCCAGTTAACTGGAAGAGGATATTTTGAACATGTATTCACAAAAATATTTTTATTGCTTAAAACACACTGACCTTGAATTAAGTAAGATAATGCAAATTTTGCTTTTTCAGTATTCATATATTTGAGCCAAACCTACAAGTTCATGCTTAATAATACTGAAAATGGAAATCTTTTGTTTTCTGTGCATATATTCTGAAGGCATGACTTCTCTGCTTCCAAACCAACATTTTGTATTTTGTTAATGTGCATATAATTTAAGATTGTGTGAAAGAAATAAGTAGGAATCACAAGATGATTCAATTATTTTTTTTCTCTAAAAGCAAACAATGTTGAAACTTGCTAACTAGTCCCCATACAAGTGAAGTGCTGTGGAAGCTCAGAAGGAAAAGGAGGGAGTTGCATCTGTGTAAAAATTGGATAAAATTGCCTGTTTATGTTTAAAATAAAAGCATTAGGTATGGAATTATGTGACTATCTGATAACTTTTCTTCCGCTTGGTGCTTCTGTTTTGATATGTGCTTGCTAGCTTGAATGGTCTTGATCAGATCCCTTTGAGGGGTGGACTGTTTGAGTACTTCAGCATTAAAATTTGCCCATTTGTGATTATTTTCCAAAGATAGCAGATGGTCTCAGTATCTGTCTTAATTATTTTTTTAGAATTTTTTACTTTCTCAAGGTGATGTAATAGCAAAATCTCTAATGGACAGTATTGTGTGGAATCCTGAAATGCTTGTTAGAGGAACCAGCCTAGCTAGCCTAATGTCAAGGCTACTTCTAAGATGTGAATTAATGATTCAAGTAACATAATTTGTACATGGTAGATGCATGTTTATAAAAACTGTCTTACTTTGTTTTATGTTACTTTAAGAGTTTCCAGGCCAATGTTTGTGAAAATTTGGTTTAACACCATGGAAAAGAATCGATATAAAGAGTGGATCAAAGAACACGTAACTGAGCCTTCGGGCAAGTAAAAGTTCAAAACCAAAATAAAAATGTATATTAAAAATGTCTATTGTTGTATTTTAAAACTGTTGCAATTTCAAATATAGAGAGTTTTCTGTTTTCAGATAAATTCAGGAAGGAATTATTCAGGAATATTCAGCATTGTACAGCCTTTTAAAGAACACTGGTATGACTACAGGCTTCTTCGAAATTCCTAAAGACTTTATTGCTAAGACTTTAGAATCTGCTGAGGAATTTTCATATGCTTTGGGCAATTCTGTGGTATTTGAAATAAAAGTGTTAACTTTACAATTATTTAATCTGCACATAGCTTTAATCTTTAATGATAAGTTTTAAATCATATTAATATAAAACCAGGTATATCTAAATTAGTTGAAACTCTTCCTGTAATAGAGTTGTACCTACCCTGCTTTTCTATGGGGAGTAAGTTACACAGACTTTAAAATGTAGAGCTCTCTAAAATAGCCATTTGTTTTTCATTTGTCATTAAGAAATGAAATTCTTCTTTCTGTTTACTCCAGATAATATTTGGACAGGGGACGGTCAATCTTTTGTATTTTTTTTTTTAATTGAAAATAACAATTTTATGTCAGGTAGTATGAAGTGCTTGTGAATTATAAGGCTTTCTGATCATAAAATATTTATTCTGTTATTATACGTGTGTATATTTGCACAGCTGCACATGACTAAATTGCTGTAGATTAGTGAGTTGCTGCTTGTGAATTGAGGTAATACTATGCCCATTTTCAATCGTTTTCTGCATTATCTAGGAGCACGTAGATGGTCAGTTAGTTATTGTGAAATAGCTGGTAAGCAATCATTCATTTGATCATGTGGGCATATTTGACTGGTTCTTTCGATTTTCTGGAATGTTTTGAGTTGGTATTGCAACTGTTGATGTTCTGTTCTTATTTCTGAATTTAAAGGTTATCCCGCCGAAGGAATGGAAGCCAAGAAAACATTATAATGATATTGAAGATTTGGTGATTCCTGCTCCAATTCAGCAGATGGTCACTGGCCAGTCAGGGCTCTTCACACAGTACAACATTCAGAAAAAGCCAATGACAGTGAAGGAGTTCAGGCAGCTGGCCAACAGTGACAAGTATGTATATTGCTTAGAAAGACAAATATTTGTTTGTTCCCATATTCTGGTTTCTTTGAGTTGTGCTAGGCAGCTGGTGATTTTTTCACTTACTCAGTACAGGTTTTACTGTCTCCTAAGTTGTAGAAGGGTACCATGATATGAATCATTTGTGTTTCTGTAGTTGAAAGCATCTGGTACCATGGCAGCAAGAAAGCATCTGAAAAACTTGAAACACAATGGTTTCGGGCTACGTTTTTTTTTCTTTTTGTTCTAACAAATGCTTATGTTGGAAATAAAGAAGATGATACAGACTTATATCTGAGTTTTATTTCGACTACACTTGTTAAATTTTTTTTTTTTTGGCCTAGATGCTGGAATGGCCTGTCATCATGTAATTCTGAAAAAAAACTGTAATATCTTTTTTTAACTTGTGCAGAAGTTTTTGCATTAATCTAAGAGAACTCAATTGCACCTTGTGAATGTCTATGTTCTGGTTATGGCAAGATGGATATTAAGGGAGGGAGAAAAAAGTCTATGGAAGGGCTAGGCACTGTACTAAAAAGTTTCAGACTGGTGGCCAATTCCAAGAAGGAAGTGATAGAAATAATTCTTCCCCATTCCTTTTGGCTACATAAAAAGAATACATTCTACTTCAGTATTTCCTCAAAACTGACTGGAAATAGTTTCTGGAAGGTGAGTCAAAGGATCCTAGAGAGAAAAGGTATTTGAATATAATGAAGGAAGGTAACACTGCCGTAGTTTGAAGGAAAGTTTCTCTCATGAGTTAATTTAAGAAATTAAAATGTAAGAAGAGAAGCGGTTCTCAAGATAAGGAAAAACTAGGGCATGAAAAGCTTTTAAAAAGGCTCCTCAGCAAATGTTGCATAATATCCGTGCCTTTGTAAAAGTGCAAAGCTGATCTCCTTTGTTTCAGTTAAAAAGGACTGGTGTGTTTCTTCCCATATATTACTTGTGAAACACTGAGGTTATCACACTTATAATTTTATTCCTCTGGTAAGTGGGAGTGGGAACCTGTTTTGTAGTTCTTAAAATTATTTGTCCAGTAACTGTTAGAGGGGAGATTAAAATATAAAACCTGTATGATATGTGATGTCATTTTATGTGATACCTGTTCATATATGTTTAAAATTTACATTTGAGTAACCCATGATAAAATGAGAAACACTAATTTCTTAAAATATTTTGATAATGCAAAAATGCTATGAAGGTTTTCATATGTATTGTGATGTTAGTTAAGTTTATTATTTTCTTTATCATGAAAGATATTTTGGAAGTATTTCTGATTTGAGTTTTCATTTTTTTTGCTGAAATCAGTTTACAACTTCATTTCTCAGTAAAGTTAAGAACAGTTGTGAGGGATTCTTATCTATTACTTGCTGTAGGTCTTTCTAAATATTCATCACTGCTCTTGAGAAAATGTGCATATAACCTCCTGTGGCACACTTAATGAATTAACACATTAAAGTCTGTATTTCTTAAACCAGCTGAGAGCCCCTGTCCTCCTGTAGAAATTATTCTGTTCCTTAATGAAGAAGACTTCTCTGTTAAAGACTCTTGAGTATTGTGGTATTATCCATTTCCTTTGGGAAGGAGAGAAGGACCATGAACACCTAATTTAAATCACAGCTGGCTTTCATCTGATTGTGTGTGCTCAGTCTAATGCACTGTGTCTTTTATTTGTTTAGTCATTTGTAATTCACCAGTGAACCAAGGTGCTTCTCCATGTTGACCTCTGGGAAATATGGGCATATCTGCATCCCATAATCAATATACTTGTGTTATGGTCACTGGGTTTATATATACATATTACTCAGTGCCAAGCAGAAATACAGTCTGATTTCTGGAGCCATATAATGAGAAATAATTGAAACAACTCCATTGCTGAGAATGCTTTGGTTAAGATGTGTTTTGCTAACTTGTTTGTCTCTGTTCTATGTTATCACATGATGTAAATGTACCTGGTCCGCTTAATTCTTGTATGTTTGGGTTTTCTGTCCAGTAGTTCAACTGTAGTAAGTTTGCAGTACTAATGTGAAACTTTCCTTCTCAGAGTTGCAGTAATGGGGGGACAAGTTTTATTTTCTGAGGACCTAAATATGGGAGAGCAGAGGCCTGACAAAGGATCTTGAGGCAAAAGCTACTGACGGATGTTTTCTGTGGTAGTGTGCTTGTGTTGTGTTCCCACAAGATTTTACATGAGGTTTGAGTAACCTTCCAAAAGTATATACAAAAGTATATTTATGCATATAAAAGTGTGGTGCCCTGTGCTGCACTAAAGGAATAAAAATTAAAAATCCCTTAATTTTTTTTTTTCCACTGTGTGGTAGAATTTTTTGTATCAACTGTTTGAAACATTAACGCCTTTTCTTAAAATGTATTTCTGGGGAAGGAAAAAGAGAATAAAGTACTATTTTTGCCTTGCAGGGCTGCTACTTGGCAGAATTAGTACATTTGAATTGTTTTGAGTGAGGCTTGTGCAGGACCTACCTCTCCGTCTTTGCAGAGCTAGTAGTGAGGCAGGAAAATAAATACTTGTAAATTAAGTAGCTTTTCCATGTAGCTGTCAGTTAGGATATTACATGTGATGGGGAATCATGAAACTAAGAATTCAGGAAAACTAATAATTCCTCTATTTCAGTGAATTTGAAATAAAGTGATCTCTTAGAATTCAGTTTGCAGCATCAGAAGCATAGTCCATTGTGAAAGTGGTTGCTAAAGACTATGTTGAACCTTTGCCTACCTCTTCCTCTGCAGATACTGCACCCCAAGATACGTAGATTATGAAGATCTGGAACGTAAATACTGGAAGAACTTGACTTTTGTGGCACCAATTTATGGAGCAGATATCAATGGGAGCATTTATGATGAAGTATGCATAGCTTTTTATGAAGTTTATCTCTTCCAGCTCTCTTTTAAAGGGTTCTATACTTAGAGAATACATCTTGCTTTGTGACTGACAGTCTGTCTTTCTTTTGAAATCTTTGTGTTACTTACTTTAAAGACTCCAAGCAAGGTTGAAATTAACTCTACATCTGCAAGAGTCAGACAGTTTTGTCCTTAGACAACAGGATATTGCTCCTCTTCCTGATCACAAGACTCTTCCCTTTCTTCCCTTTGAACTCTCCAGAACTTTGAGATACCTTCCTATTTATTTATTTGTTTATTAACATTTCAGTATGTGTGCTAGCTTTGTATTTCTGTGGATTTTTAGTGATATTTTAAATAACTTCTACTTTAAAATTAAAAGATTAAATACTTAATTTCTCTCTCTTTCACTGAGGAGAATTGATAGCTGTACTTGATATATGCTTGGAATGCCTACAGTTTCCTGGAAACACGTGTACCTCTGCATTAAAATAGACAAAATGGAAGCTTCCTAAGGAAATGAATTTTACTGGTTACTTGCCAAGATCTCCATGGGTAAAAAGGGGCTCCTAACACAGATCTCATTATCCGAAGAGTTACAGAATATCCATTGATATAAATTAGGGTATGTAAGTAGCTATAGGAACTAGATTTTGAAAGGATTATTTAAGTAATGAGACAGACAGAAGAAATGTTATTTCAAAAAAATTTGAAGATTTAAAGGGCAAACTTTTTTCTAAAGAATCTACCATGTGTGGAGTTCTTGAGTTATTTCATGTTCTGTGTAACTACCTTCTCTAATAATTTTTTTTTTTTTTAAAAAAAAGCAGATTTTCCCTGTGGCAGATGGTCTAAGGATCTGCTAGTGTTTCACATTTCTTTACAGAAGACAAATTACTTGAAGACTGTCCAAAGATAAATGTGGTCAGCCAAGGTAGCTTAAGGCAATTCAATTTTTGCACCAGGTTACGTGATCTTCGAAAGATAGCTATAAATGTCCAATGGTCTATTGTTTAGAGAAGGCAGCAAATCTAAGTTCTGTTTTGTGTCCAAATAGCTGTATAAAAATGATTTAGAAAATAATTGAAGATTCTGATTTGGAGTGTTTTGGCGAAGAGGCATTCTATGTGGCTGTTGCTTTGTGGAGACCAAAATGTGGCACAGGAAAGCAGTGTTTCTTTGAAGAAATAGAAGCTTGTCCTTTTTCTTCTCTAATTTTTTTTTTCTTTAATGTTGTCAGATAATGCCTTCTGGCGTTGCTTTTTACAAGTGTACACTTGGTTTTGATTTTGTTTTCTTTGGTCTTTAGTATCTTAAGGTTCCTGTTGTATAAGCAACATTTACAAAGAAAAGAGAGTGCAGTAATATCTAATTTTGAAGTGCTGACTCGTAAAAGAGATGGTCAGAGATTTCTTTCTCGTGGAGTTACAGTCTCATGAGATTGGGAGGCTGAGGAAGGGTTAAAAAAGCAAAGGATGAAGTGAGAAGTGTAGCATTCAGCAATCCTAACTCAGATTGTAGGTGCATAGGACAAGGAGACAAAGAAAGCACTGAAAGTTGCAGGGAGTGAAGAATAAAGGAGTGGGGAAGAAAACAGTAATAGATGGAATAAAAACCCCTCAATGGCTATGATTAAATGAGTACTATTTAAAAAGATAACAAAGGAGAAATGTTAGTGAAAGGAATAGACATTGGGGAAGGAGTGTCAGCAAACAGAACAGTTAATGTGACAGCCATGTCACAGTGTACAGCTGAGTGGGGCTTAGAGGAAGAAAGGGAAATACCCCTGATACCAAACTGTTGGTAAGAAAGTTATGGATGCCACTGACCAAATGTTTTCTCACAGAATATTTTTGCCGAACTTAATTTTTGGCCAGCAGATGGTGTACTTGCACAACTAATATTTTTCATGTCTTGCACTTAAAGACAGTGATAGGAAAGGGTCTTTAGTTCTGTTTGGAATTGGAGGTTGTTCTTATGTCTTTGTTCAGTTTGCTTCAGGGTTGTCATTATTTGAGGAAAGGAGATGAATAGAGGTAGTAAACAGCAGAAAGGGGATGGTGGGATTAATTTTTCGTAACAACCTATTTACAATAAACAAAACCAAACGCTTACTTTTTACAAAGTGCATTTTGCAGAAAACTGTGTGTTATAGATATTGCATTTAATACAGAAATGTTACTATCTGGCAGAATTCTAGGTAGAAAAACACCCGTAACTTAATGAAAATGTGATATATACGTGTACTTGGGCCATCAAAATTAGTGAGAAGTGCTGCTATGCTGCAAGTCAATGATTCAGAGTTTACTCTTGTGGTATTTGGATTATTCCTGAATGTCTGTTGTGTATTTATAATGCATTTATGGTTATTTGACAGTTCTGAGCACATATTAAATCTTTATGACTTAGGAAATAACCTGGATGAACAAGTGTTCTGTACACTGTATAGAGCTTTAGAGAAAATAAATTTGATAGCTAAATATTTGCTTGAAATATTATTCTGTGCTGTATGCATTTTAATTGCTGTTACATGTAATTACAGTGCTTTATAGGAGAAGACAATATAGGTGACTCAAGAAAAAGCATTTCATCAAGGAACAGATTGTAAGGATCATTATTTATGTTAACAACGTAAACACTATTGGGTACATGTTCAAGGTTCTGTCTTTTTGTTGCTAGGAGGTCATCTGGACTTGAATGAAAATTAATATTCTTGGAAGGGTTTATAGTGTCAATAATAAAGCACCAGTCTCACTAGCTGCAGTTGTTAAACTGATTAATGAATTGATTATGAACACTGAAGGGTTATGATTGTTTATGAAGTTTAATTGAGAAGTGATTATTTATTTTTTATTATGTTATTTTAAGAGAGCTGTTCTCCTGGTGAGTTAGCATGAATGTAATGCCAGCTTGGGTTGTGAATGGCTATCCTGTGAAAAATTTGAAATATTTAGACGGACAGATGGGGAAGACATATGAAACCCCTACATGGACTGATCTAGAAACTAGGAGGAAATAAATGCTCCTGATTTCAAGACGTTTCAAAGAAAAGTGTGTGATTTAATGTTTATAATGGGTCATAAAACACATCTCACTTCAGTACTGTCAATGGAATCTGCTATTTAATAGAGAAAAGCCAAGGTTTGGAAGGAGTGCATACAAATTTTGTCTTGCTTCTCTCTCACCACTCTTCTTCTGCTCCTGTCTTGAAGGTATCACTTTACTTCCCTTTCCTTCTCTTAGTTTTATTCCTCCTCATAAGACAATTCCTAATGCCTACCTTCTCCCATATCCAAGCTGTGGGGAGAATATTTGATTAGTAATACAAGAGTGATTGATTTGGTGGAGTTTGTAAGCTAATAGTTATTTTGCTAAATTGTAGGTATGTCTCTAATGTAATATTACCTCTAGCAACAGATATACTGAAGTTTCCTTCTGTTTCGCTTGACAGAGCATCTGGCTTGATTTTAAAGCAGTACCTTGACATGATAAGTAGAATTTGGATTTGACCATGAAATGAGTTCAGGATGGCATCTGAGTCGTAGCTTAACCTAAGGCTGCAGGAGAGCAGCAGGCATAAGCAATCCAAGAACATCTCTGGAGAACATCAGTGACAAGTTCCTGACTGAAGCTGTCTGCTGGACTTCATACTCATGGACAAGGAAGGACTTGTTGCAGATGTGAAGACTGAAGGCAGCCTTGGCTCTAGGGACCAGGAGATAGTGGGGTTCAGGATCTTAAGGACCATGGTGAGGCAGGTGTGCCACCATGGAGGCCAGTGGTGGAACAGATCACCTGCAGCCTGTGGAGAACACGACACTGGGGAAGGCAGGTGTGCCCAAATGAGGCTGTGACCCTGTGGGAAGCCTATGCTGGAGCAGGCTGCTGGCAGGACCTATGGAGCTGTGGAGAGAGGCGCCCATGCTGGAGCAGGTTTGTTGGCAGGACTTCTGACCCCGTGGAGGACCCACGCTGGAACAGTCTATTCCTGAAGGACTGCACCCCAGGGAGGGGACCCACGCTGGAGCAGTTTGTGAAGAACTGCAGCCTGTGGGAAGGACTCACTTTCAAGAAGTTTGTGGGAGAAATTTGTCCTCTCCCATGGGAGGTACCCCATGCTGGAGCAGAGGAAGGGTGTTGAGGAGTCCTCCCCCTGAGGAGGAAGAAGTGGCAGTGAGAACATGTGGTGAACTGAACACAGCCCCCATTCACTGTCCCACTGTGCTGCTGTGGGGGAGGAGGTAGAGAAATTGGGAGGGAAGTTAAGCCCAGCAATAAGGGGGACCTGTTCCAGTGTCTAACCACCCTCACAGTGAAAAATTTCTTTCTGATATTTAGTCTAAATCTGCCCTCTTCCAGTTTAAATCCATTACCCCTCATCCTGTCACTGTATGCCCTTGTAAAAAGTCCCTCCCCAGCTTTCCTGTAGGCCCCCTTCAGGTACTGGAAGGCTGCTATAAGGTCCCCCGAGAGCCTTCTCTTCTCCAGGCTGAACAACCCCAACTCTCTCGGCCTGTCCTCGTAGTGGAGGTTTTCCAGACCTCTGATTGTCTTTGTGGCTCTTCTCTGGACCTGCTCCAACAGCTCAAAGTCCTTCTTGCATTGGGGGGCCTGGAGCTGGATGCAGTACTCCAGGTGGGGTCTCACGAGAGCAGAGTAGAGGGGCAGAATTGCCTCCCTTGACCTGCTGGCCACCCTTTTCTTGATGCAGCCCAGGATCTGGTTGGGTTTCTGGGCAGTGAGTGCACACTGCTAGCTCGTGTTCAGTTTTTCATGTGCTGACACCTCCAAGTCCTTCTCAGGACTGCTCTCAATCCATTCTCTGCCCGGCCTGTATTTGTGTTTGGGATTGCCTTGACCCATGTGCAGGACCTTGCATTTGGCTTTGTTGAACTTCATGAGGCCCACCTCTCAAGCCTGTCCAGGTCCCTCTGGATGGCATCCCTTCCCTCTAGCACGTCAACTGCACCACACAGCTTGGTGTCGTCGGCAAACTTGCTGAGGATGCACTCAATCCCACTGTCCATGTCACCAACAAAGATGTTAAATAGCACCAGTCACAGTACTGATCCCTGAGGAATGCCACTCGTCACTGATCTCTATTCGGACATTGGGCCATTGACCACAATGCTTCAAGTGTGACCATCCAGGCAATTCCTTATTCAGTGGGTGGTTGATCCATCAAATCCGTATTTTTGCAATTTGGCCACCAGGATGTTATGTGGGACAGTGTCAAAGTGCTTTGCAGAAGTACAGGTGGGTGATGTCAGTTGCTTTTCCTTTGTCCACTGATGCTGTAACTCCATCATAAAAGGCCACCAGGTTTGTCAGGCACAATTTGCCCTCAGTGAAGCCACGCTGGTTACCAATAAGCTCTCCTTCATTTTCCATGTGCCTTAGTAGACCCTTCAGGAGGATCTGCTCCATGATCTTGCCAGGCACAGAGGTGAGACTGACTGGCCTGTAGTTCCGTGGGACTTCTTTTTTACTCTTTTTGAAAATGGGGGTTATGTTTCCCCTCTTCCAGTCAGTGGGAACTTCACCAGACTGCCATGACCTTTCAAATGTGATGCTTAATGGCTTGGCATTTTTTTTGCTCCACCCGCCACTTCCCTCAGGACCTGTGGATGGATCTTGTCAGGTCCCATGGACTTGTGCACCTCCAGGTTCTTTAGATGGTCTTGAAACTGATCTTCACTTACGGTGGGCGGATCTTCCTTCTCACAGTTCTTATCTTCACTTCCTCCAACTCGGGCAGTACAGCCAGAGCCCTTGCTGGTGAAGACTGAGGCAAAGAAGTCAGTGAGCACCTCAGCCTTCTCTGTATCCCTCATGTCCAGGTCTCCAGTTTCTTTCCGGAGAGGGACCACATCTTCCCTAGTCTTTATTTTATCATCAATGTACTTGTAGAAGTTCTTCTTGTTCCCCTTTATATCCCTGGCTAGATTTAATTCTGTCTGGGCTTTAGCTTTCCTAACCTGATCCCTGGCTGCTCAGACAGCCTCTTTGTATACCTCCCAGCTAACCTGTTCTTGCTTCCACTCCCTATAGATTCTCTTTTTGTGCCAGAGCAAATCCAGATGCTCCTTGTTCATCCATGGAGGTCTCCAGGCATTCTTGCCCGTAATTGATTGGTAATAAATTAAATTGTTTTTTCCGCAGTCAAATCTGGTTTGCCTGTGACAGTAATTGGTGAGTGATCCTTCCATGTCCTTAACCCATGAACCTTTCATTGTATTTTCTCTCCCCTGTCCAGTTGAGGAGAGTGAGTGATAGAGTGGCTTTGGTGGGCACCTGACATCTGGCTGGGGTCAACCCACAAGTATATACAGGGTGTTACTGAGTAGCTTAATGAGGGGACATGTACTCATATTCTTTTTAAATGTAGAAAGTTCTATGTGTTTTAGCACATGATAATGTGACCCGTTTAGTGAATGAGGGAAAGGCTGTGGATGTTGTCTGCCTAGACGTTCAAGAGCCTTTGACACCATTTTCCACGGCATTCTCCTGGAAGAAAGTGACTGCTCATGGCTTGGACGGGTGTGCTCTTTGCTGGGTTAAAAACTGGCTGGATGGCCAGACCCAAAGAACAGTGGTGAATGGAGTTGAATCCAGTTGGCAACTAGCCACAAGTGGTGTTCGGCAGGGCTCAGTACTGGGGACAGTTCTGTTCGGTATCTTTATCGGTGATCTGGATGAGTGGATCAAGTGCACCCTCAGTAAGTTTTCAGAAGGCACCAAATTGGGTGGGAGTGTTGAACTGCTTGAGAGTAGAAAGGCTCTACAGAGGGATCTGGACAGTCTGGATCGATGGGCTGAGGTCAATTGCATGAGATATGACAAGGCTGAGTGCTGGGTCCCGCGCTTGGGTCACAACTACCCCATGCAATGCTATAGGCTTGGGGAAGAGTGGCTGGAGAGCTGCCTGGTAGGAAAGGACCTGGGGGTGTTGGTCAGCAGCTGTCTGAATATGAGCCAGCAGCATGCCCGAGTGGCATCCTGGCTTGTATCAGAAATAGTGTGGACAGCAGGACCCTTTGTACTTGGCACTGGTGGGGCTGCACGCTGAATAGTGTGTTCAGTTTTGGTGCCCCCCTCCCCCCCCCGCCCCCCACTACAAGAAGGACATTGAGGTGCTTGGAGAAGAGGAGGTTCAGGGGAGACCTTATTGTTCTCTACAGCTACCTGAAAGGAGGTTGTAGTGAGCTTGGTGTTGGTCTCTTCTTCCAAGTAGCAACTGATGGGACAAGAGGAAATGTCCTCAAGTTGCACCAGAGGAAGTTTAGATTGGATGTTAGGAAAAATTTATTCACTGAAGGAGTGATCAGGCATTGGAACAGACTGGCCAGGGAATTGTCTGCGTTACCATCGCTGGAGGTATTTAAAAGACGTGTAGATGTGTTCCTCAGGGACATGGTTTAGTGGTGGACTTGGCAGTTTAGGTGAACAGTTGGACTCGGTAATCTTAAGGGTCTTTTCCAACCTAAATCATTCTGTGATTTTATGTGAGATGTCCTTTCTCTATGATTTCCTCATAGATGAGATCAACATGAGCATTTCTTCACTTACATGTTTGGTTCTAGTGTGCATTACCTGTTGGAGTGAGTCCAGAGGAGAGCCATGAAGATGATCAGAGAGCTGGAGCACCTCTCCTATGAGGACAGGCTGAGAGAGTTGGGGTTATTAGCAGGGAGTTTAGTAAAAGGATGAGGAGTAATGGTTTTAAGCCTTAAGATGGTAGATGTAGTTTATATATTAGGAAGGAGTTTTTTACGGTGAGGGTGGTGAGGCACTGGAACAGGTTTCCCAGAGAAGTTGTGGATGCCCCATCCCTGGAGGTGTTCAAAGCCAGGTTGGATGAGGCTTTGAGCAACCTGGTCTAGTGGAGGGTGTCCCTGCCCATGGCAGGGGGGTTGGAACTCGATGATTCTTAAGGTCCTTTCCAACGTAGACCCTTCTATGATTCCATGATGCTCTGATTTCCAAAGGGAATCTGCTTCTGTTTATTCCCTTGCCCTTCAAAAGGGCTTCTAAGCAATGGTTATATCTGAAAAGATGCTGAGAATAGAAAACAGATCAAATGAGGGAGATTGTTTGTATTTCCTAATCTGTGTGTTTGTGCTGCAGAGGTTCTGTTCATAGCATTTTTCTTTCTGCATTTTATGCACTTTGAAGTAGCAATAAAAACCTGTCAGGTTTTTTATTATATTTATTGGAGTGAGTGAGTAGGTGTATGGAGAGAGGACTGGGTGGTACCAAGCACATTTTTTTTTCTGTATGTTTCTCCTACTATTTTTCACTCTGTCTCTTAATTAGTTTTTTTATTTTATTACTGGAGCTGTTACAGTCGTTTATAGGGGCTTTTTAATCCTAGTTGTAGAACAGATGTCTTCTTTGTCAGGTTGGTATTGAAATGAATCCATGAGATAATCAGAGGAAAAGTTAAACACTGAAAAAGGATTGTATGTATTAATGTATCCATACGGAAATCATTTTCTTAAAAAGAGAACACATCACACTGCTGGCTGATATATTTTTTTTAAAGGAAAAGTGCAAAGGATAGTATCATGTCATTATTTTAAGTATTTTTTTAAAAAGTAAATGAGTAAAGAATAACTTCATTGGGAGCCCATTTATTTTTATCTGCAAAGAGGTCACTGCTTAGAACCTTGAGCTTTGCTTTTTACCCATCTACTGAAAACTACATTTTTTCTTAGTGTCTTTGAAAGAAGAATGGGTCAGCTCCTTCTCGACTGTGCAAGTGCTCAGGTATTTGATAGCTGCTTGTGAAGTGTCCCATTTTGTCTGCACGTTGTATTAAAAGCTCGTTCAAAGGTTGTTAAGAGTCACAAAAACTCTATAGTAATTTACAGGAAGTTTTTACTCATCTACAAAATTAGTGAAGATTGGAATAGTGGCTTTCTGTCAAAACTGCTATGTACCTTACAGTATTTCTCTGGAGAAATAAAAGGTAAATCTAATGTGCATAGTAATGACCATAGATGGTAAGATGTTTCAAACCTGTATTTCTTTGTTATGGTAAAGAAAGAAAAAGATGTTATTTTTCATTTTTTTTTCCTGATGTTCGATTGTGTGGTGTAGTTGTCAAAGATGACAGGTATTCTTTAAAGAATTTGCCATGAAAAATGTGGATAAATTATTTACACATTCCCTTGAAATTACTATAATATTCTGATATTATTGTGTTTTTTTGAGGAAACTTGATATTTGATATTTTCCTGACATTGAATAGATTATAATGTCTAAATGGGTTTTTGTATTCGTGAAAAGCTACCAGCTACACCTCATGGTCAAGTAGTATATGTACTGGTGTTCTAATAATGGTTACTAAATAAAGCATAACTTGCTAAGAGATACTTTAATTTTGAGAAGTATGGTTATGTATTGACCTGTTAAACTGCTCTTCTACAGTTCCTGGGATCTTTTTAGTGTACTTTACAGTTGTAAAGTTTAAAAACAGCTATAACTATCGGAAAAGTTAGAATTGATATTTTACTTAAAAATTAATGTATGCATATATCTGTGAGAGAAAGTAACGGCTTTAAAATAATTTGCAATAAGTACTATTATTAACAATCTAGGCATAAATATAAAACTGACTTTGTTTTTTTTAAGTTCAAGGAATGTAGGAACAGTTAAAATGAATTACTCTGATTTTAGCGTTTCAGCCAGTTTCAATGTGCGTTTCCTTTTGAGCTAATACAAGTCTTTGGGAAATGGAAGTAGCTCATGCATCTTGAGTGTAAAGGTTGTGGATTGTGTATGTTGCATGTTTGGTACTTTGAAATAAGCTTTTTCTCCTGGGATTGTTCTCCATGGAAGGATTTGCTTTTGTTTTAGGGACAAAACACTAGCAGTTTGCTTGGTGACTACTTGTGACTTGACTTTAACAGGAGGTAGAATGATGAGATGTGGTCTTAGAACTAAAAAAAAAAATAAAAAAATAAAAAAAAAATTATTCTCTTAACTATTGTTTAACTCTTACTAAGAGAAGAGTAAGTTTCAGGATGCTATGACTGCTAAAATCTTACATGAATTAAAGGTGACTGGATGAACACATTGGTAAAAAGCCCGTGCGGTACTTACTGCTAAGTAGAAGGATTAGGCTTTTGGTGAAACCTTCAGTCTGCAAATTACTGCAGGGTGGAAGGGTATTCTGTGGAAGTACTGTTTTTCTTACACTGTTTCTTGTCTGCTTTTGGCCACTGTCAGAAAGAGTACACTGCCTAGATTAGCAGTTGACTTTTATTTATTGTCTTCTAACCCTCTATGTGTCTCTGTGCCTCCATGGTTGAGTCATTGCTCTTATTTTGCTGTATTAATTTGTTTCTCCAAATTGACTGCAGAATTTGCAGACAAAGATAAATTTTATGTTATTTAAAAAAATAAAATCTGTAAATTAATTTGAGGAATAATCAGATAAAATTGTTTCTTCAAACTAATTTTATATTTTACAGTTCTACTACCTTGCTGATGATTATGATTTTTAGATTTAAAAGGTGCAAATTTTACCAGCATCTACTGTTTGTTGGTTGTGTTGGTTAATTCTTAAATTTCAAGTGCCTCTACATCACATAAATGCATGAAAGCCAAGGCTTCAATTTAAAAAAATAACAAAAATTGCTGTCTGGAATGAATTTATTCTGTAAAAATCCTGTACTCCTTTGTAAAGTTCCCGGATAACAAACAGATAGTTTTTCTCACTAATTGAAGTAGTCATGGCAGCCAGTCGCAAGTGCTTGTTCAATGAGAAAGTTGAACTGCATAGTGAAGTTACCAGCTGGTGTATCAATTCTAGTTGCTGCATACGGTAACATGCTGGATGTAAAATCTCAAAAAGTAAAGAAAGGAAAACTGGGAGTATTAAATGTTCATTACTTCTTGCTTTAACCTGTATTCTTACTTCACCACCTGCCCAACTATTGAATGTCACCATGTTTCCTAGTTTTAATCAGCTGCATCGGGACTGCAGTCTGCCACCAATTTGTTCCCCAAGTTTGAGTAAGATTACCGGAACTGTACAGAGTTCAGTGATGGGGAGTGCGGAGCAGGTCATGGTTAAGGGCGTGTTTAGAGGCTGTCTTCGCAGTAAAGAGATTTGCCAGAATTAAGTTTGTAGTAGTTTTGATTATATTTTTTGTTTTTCTTACGGCTTGAGCACCAGCTAATATCTTCTTTGGAGGTGCTAATAACCGCTGTTATAATGAAGTCTAATCTCTTTCTCTTCAGTTATGAAGCTTTGATCTTGCTTATACTGACTCTTACATGCTTTATTACTTGAAATTAGAATTGCACTTTGTGGATTATCTAAAATACAACAAAAATTTCATGCATAGCTTTCTGAATGGTTTTTAATATAGAAATCTTATAGACAATAAAGTAAGGAAACCGCTGAAATGCCATGAAATCAAAAAATCACATGAAATCATTTCTTCTGCGGTATATTTCTTATGCAGTACATTGTTAAGGTTAGAAATACATCTGAAGTGATGTAATGGTTTTAGTTTTTATACTTTGCAGAGAAATGGTAAGTTTACACATGTAAATTAAATTTTAAAATAATTTTTCATACTATTTTTTAGTATTTATAAGTAATTAAAAAGCATAGGGTAGGCCCAGTGAAACTTAGTGGCTTCCAGCTGTCAGATGATCAAGATTTTGGCTGCATCATGCAGATTTTGTCTGCGTGGTGTTTCAGTCCATGTTAGATTTGATGTATTAAATGTTAAGCAGATATGAACTTCTTTATGTTCTCTGTTCTGAACGTATCAGACTTAGAATCTGCTCTAAATCTTGCTAAGGTCAAAAAAAATTGTCTTTGAGTAACTCTTACTGTCTTCTAAAGTGCTTACAAGTTTGTATTAACCTACATTCTTTTGAAGGGCTAGATCATGTGTGTATCTTTTGACTGAGACTATTGTATAAAATTGCAGTGCTTTATAAATTTATTAAAACATTTATTATGTATCTTTTTCAGGGTATCGAGGAATGGAATATTGCCCATCTTAATACAATATTGGATGTTGTAGGAGAAGAATGTGGAATTTCTATTGAGGGTGTAAATACGCCATATCTATATTTTGGCATGTGGAAAACAACATTTGCATGGCACACTGAAGACATGGATCTCTACAGTATTAATTATCTCCATTTTGGGGAGCCAAAGTCATGGCAAGTTTAAATTTTTATGAAAGATTATTTCATTTTTTTTTTTTTTTTTAGCTGACTAAACCAAACATATGGGGTACAGTTGCTTGACAGTGATAAGCTTTACTGAAAATCTAAGATAGTAGGTTTATTTTTTTTAAGTTGAGAATGCTATGAGATATGTGAGATTTGTGATGTTAAAAACATCACAGCAGTGCGTTCTTTTATTTTAAAGGAAAAGACTAACAAGTACATAAACCTTATTTGAGTTCAGCAGAAAGAAGATCGTAATGATTCAATATGAGAAGTTCAATGAGTTGGGAACCCCAAGACTATTTGAGGGAGGTTCTGTAAGGCTTCTTTTAAATCAGTTTCTTTGGTTCAGCTGTCACTTGAGGCTGCCTAACATGTTTTGTATTAAACAGTCATTTAATTGCTTTTTTGAATCAGCGTCATATTCTCGACTGTTAACTCAGTAGGCCCAGTAGGAGGTAAGATTCAGTGTTAAAGGTACTTTCCAAATATGAAGCTTTGCTGCCCTTTTTCCATAATCTTGGATTTTTGATTGAACAGCCTTAATAGCGAGACAAATGGATTTAATGTTGTTTGTATAGATTGTGGTGTACGTGTATCTTAAAGAATATGAGAAAAATGTTTTCCTTTTGATCATAAAATCTTGTTTTTTCTCAAGATACCCGTGAAGAGAAAATAAAATCATTAGAAAGATATATAGAATCATAGAATCATTAAAGTTGGAAAAGACCTCAAGGATCATCAAGTCCAACCCACACCGCCTAACTCACTGAACCATGTCCCTAAGCATGACATCTACATGTTTCTTGAACACCTCCAGGGATGGTGACTCCACCACTTCCCTGGGCAGCCTGTTCCAATGTCTGATCACTCTTTCAGTGAAGAAATTTTTTTCTAATATCTAGCCTAAACCTCCCCTGGTGCAACTTGAGGCCATTTCCTCTTGTCCTATCACTTGTTACTTTAGAGAAGAGGCCAGCACCCACCTCACTACACCCTCCTTTCAGGTAGTTGTAGAGAGTGATGAAGTCGCCCCTCAGCCTCCTCTTCTCTAGACTAAACAACTCCAGTTCCCTCAGGCTCTCTTTGTAAGACTTGTGCTCCAGACCCTTCACCGTCTTTGTTGCCATTCTCTGGACCTGCTCCAGCACCTCAATGTCCTTCTTGTGGTGAGGGGCCCAAAACTGAAGAAGGACATTATATGTCCTTCATAACGTATGAAAGAAATGTTATGCTTAGTTTGGTTCTGGCAGTTTCTAGTAATGCAAAGTTAGATGGAAAACTTTGTAGCTGGTAGTTCCATAAAATGTTATTGGTTATTTTTGTACCCGTACAAAAGACAAAGGACTATGCAACATGATGTATTTAAATTGTAAAGGTGGTAAGTTGTACAGCTGCTGGTTCTTAGATCATTGCTTTATATTTACCAGCTTTACTTGTATAGTGGATCTTGTGCATCTAGACAGAGAAGGTAAACACCACCTTTTGTAGTAAGGAAGTAATGTGGTGAAGTTTTGAATTGCTTAATTATATGTATTTTTTTAAAAATTGCTGCTTTGATAGAACTAGACATCCTAAGAAAGTCTTTTCAGCCATAAGAATAATATCTTTGTTAAAAATAGATGTAAAGATAGGTAATTACAAATAGTTTTGAGATGATAGGACAAATGTAACTAAAACAGTGCTTGCATAAAATTTATTTTGGGTGGTTAGGGATTTAAAAAGTGCTATTCAAGGAAAACCTCACTACATATTGTAAATTTCCAGGAAGTGGAGACATTTGCTTAAACCCTGAAGTCCTTAGACACAATAGATAGAAGCTAAGAAAACTTTTTTTCTTCAAGTATTTTGAAGGAAGTATGAGTTGATAATATGATAAGTGCTTGTCTAATTTACAGTTACTTGTTTACACTTCCAAATGAACAAAATCATTAAACTCTGACCACTTCATCTTTTGAAAAAATAGTGGTGGATACAACTTCATTTTCTGGACCACATTGCTCCATATTGTTAAGAAATGTAGTGCTAAAAAGAAGTTGAATGAAAGACAGGTAAAGGTTTGTTTGTTGTTACACACATGCTTTTACTGGAGGAATGCTGCAATAATTTTTATGCTAGTGCTGTTGCTATATCAGTAAAGTGTATCTTATGTTAGTGTGATATTAGTATAATATTTTTAGCAAAGAAGTGGAGGATGAGTTGAATCGTAGGATACTGATAGTAAAGATCTTATGTGCTCTTAAAAAATTTAAACTGAGTTGAGAAGTGCTCCCTTAGTGGAACTGAATACCCTGTCATGTACAGTAGTAATATGCATTTTTAAATTTTACTGGGTATACTTGTAGTTCTTCAAGATGGCCATGTTGGTCTTGTGGAGAACTGAAAAGTACTTTATTAAGAAATGTGATAGGCAGTGTGTTTTCTCTGAATTATGAGTTCCACCTGAGAGCCCCAATGAGAACTTGTAAGCAGCAGCTAAATTTGACTGCAGTGGCAGTCTGTATGGAATTTGAAACTTTCTCCAGTGTTTAGACAAAGAAATTTATAGTTTTTATATTATATATACTGATTCCTTCATTGACGGCCTCATATGAAACACAGGTGAAAAGCATGTCTGATAACCATTTGCAAAGTCAGGACTATGGCTGTTTGTGTGTGTATATATTTGTGTAATACTTGTGTTTGCTTTATCCATTATTTTTTTTGCTTGCAAAATAGCACTAAAGAGAGGAAATAATTTGAAGGAGAAAAAGGAATTAAAATGTAAAAGCTCTGAAACAGAAGAATATGGGGGGAAAAGAGAGGGCTATATGATGAGGAAAGATTTGCTGGAAAGGGGAATAGAGTATATTAAAATATATTGCTTGTTCTCAGGTGGACTTTTTATGGCAACTTTATATTTTCATTTTTTTCTGAGAAGGAAGAAATCTTGAAGATTGTACCTCATTTTACATCACAGTTTCTTAGAAAAAGTCATTACTAAGAAGAACCATTGGTGTGACTGATGATTTCCTTAATTTACTAATTCAGTTTGTTCTTGATATGTTTCATAATAGATAGTGTCTGTGAACTGCTTAGTGCTATTAAAACTTTATTCACTCTACCGTTTGTTGTTAAATATTTTCTTCCATAGTAATAGGCTCTCACTGAAGAGAATTTGTTTTCGTTTTGTGTAGTAATTTGAGGAATTTTGTCGTGTTAAAGTATTGAACTGCTCTTGGAAATTAATAGCATAAAGCAGATTTTTGTTAATAATACAACTGTTAGACTATTAGATACATGGGTAAAATATAAATAATGCTTCAATTTACATTAAAAATTTATAAATACAAAATCTGAAGAAGGTATTTACTTTTTTGTAAATAATTATGGGTTTATTAAGTATCTGAAAGCAATGCTTACTCTTTGTCTGTTTGCCTGACTCATGAAAAACAGTGGTGTGGACAGGAATTTTCTGAAGTGTTAAGGTGATGTAAATCTTCTTCAAGAATATTGATAATAAATATGTGAAAGTGTTTATTAAGCAGGCCCAAAGTAATTATTTTCATGACACTGTGGGTATTTAAAATACAATAATAGTTTGACTCATTTATTATTTTTTATTTTAGAAAGATATGTGGGGAATATATTTAATATTTTACTTTAGAAAGGAATATTTTTTTTTTAAATTGTGCTCATTTTGTTCACCTTTTGTATCTGATGGTGGAGGTCTGAATTCTCTTCTGTGTAAAGAATCAAGAGTTTTTACTTTCTGTTGAAAGGGGAACAGTGTAAACTTGCAGTATAATAGAAAAATAATTAACAGATCAATTTGTGATGTTTTCTTCAACATTCGTTCTGGTCTTCGCTTCCTTGCTCTTCTGAAGACTGGAAATGACAGGAAACAATACAATATGTTAAGAACCCCTCCTGTTTAGTAATGTATTTCCTAAATTACAAAATTCCTTGCAGGGTTGGTCAGTCATAAAATAAAGAGGAATATATACTACAGAAAGAGAAGGTGGTTCTGTCTTTGTGATAATGTGAAGAAAAAGAGAGCAGATTGTTGAAGAGAGAATGCTTAGACAGGCAGAATTAGGTGCATTAGGAGGGTTAGACTGGACCCTGAAGTTTATTTAGGTTGTTAGAGGAGTAGGGTGAAGTGGATCTGTGGTGAAATTCAAAACAGGTGATTCAGGTTCAGGGATTCTTTACAGGAGTTCAGTGGATACAGGATGGCAAGAAATCTGATCTCCAGATTGCCTGAAATTTTTACCCTGTCCAGTTTTACTGTTACCTTTTTATTGCCGTGGCTAGAACCTGCTTTTATGGATTTGACAGTGTAGAATGTGTACCAATAACTGTTCATCTTCCTTTATGAAGTGGAAAAATGAGGAAAGATAGGTAGATACACAGTAGGGGTTGTGGAATTCTTTAAAATGTGATTTCACATGAAGGTTTTCAGATTTTGAATCCCAGTAGCAGAGGAAGTAGTAATAAGGTTGTGAGTATGGTGGGATAAAAATGAGTGGTGTTCTGTATTAGTATTAGACAAAATTAGAGACAAAAAAAGGTGAAGGAGAAGCATACTCAGACTGATGCTAAAATTGTATAATTTAAGAAAAAATATGGCAATAAAGTGGATGGGTTAAAGAGAGACTCAGATGGGTCCTGATGTGGTGTTCTGGGGTAGCATTAATAAGACTTTCAGTGTGATCAACAGCTGACTGAGACTGGTCAAAATTTGGCCAGATGATTCATGGTTCAGCATGAATAGAAGAGTCTTGCTGCCTTTGCCAAGTTATGTATACTGTTGACAAAACTGATGTTTCCCAGTTATGTTCTATGTGTAGAAAAAAAAAAAACCAGAGAAAATTATAGTGAAGTGCTAACTTTTAATGTGAAAAATGAGAGTAATGTATACAACTTCCATGAGACGTGAGGGGACAGTTATGCTCAAATTAGGAGAGGATTAGCCGTACTGTGTGCTGAAAATTATCAGAAAAGTTAGAAATAAGAATATTAGGAGTCACAAAGGTGACTATAATCAGAATTCTGATTGTGAAAAGGTAGCAATAATCAAACAGTATAGTGGTTTGTCAGCAGTCTGAAAGGGTTATCATTGTGCCTGAAGCTGAGCAATCATTTGGTAGTTAGAATGTTCTCCATAAAGTGGGAGAACTTTGCGGAGTAAGACATGGGAATTAGAAGAAAAGTAGAGATTTCTTTTATTTTTTTGTCCCTGTGGAAGAACATTTTGTTCCTTTAAATATTTAGATTAAGCAGAGAAATTTTTTAGGTGGTAATGGACCTTGAAATGTCACTTCTCAAAACAGCAAATGTATTAACTTCCTAAATAAA